>NW_007732375.1:82284-132533 GCF_000696425.1 Galeopterus variegatus | reverse complement strand
GCAAAGGTCTTCCAGTCTTACAAAAAAAAAAGAAATAAAAATAAAACCTTGCCACTGTCAAAGTATAATTTCCAAATTTTTGAAGCATTATTTTCATACAAATAGATAATGAGAGTATAGCAAACTTTAATTTAACACATTAATGAGAGTACAATAGAAAAACAAATCCAAGTCAAAAGGAAATTTGGAAAAGTTAGATTTTATGTGCAGTGAGAAAAAAAGAAAAAAAGGAATGTTGAAATAAGATAGCTAGTATAGATGCAAAACAGGTAAATGTCCTATAAGGCAAAAATTGTTTAATTAATTAAAAAATTAAAGCATAACTACATATGTTATCTTTTCTGCTGGACAATAAAGAAAATAACTGTACTTTATCATGTATATATAAATTTGCATATAATTCTAGAGATATAAAATATCTATAATATTAAGTCAAAGAACATTACAGAAAAATATGTAAATAACAAGTCAAATAAATTAACATTTCCCTAGGATCAGATGACCTATAGGTGTATTTGTTAGGCAATGCTCAAAATTAAATTAAAAAGTCACCCATGTTTTTTCCATTTACAAAATTTGGATAAACATCTTTAAAATTAATCCCGGCATTTTTTTGGAAACAAATTCCTCTTGCAAGTTTTATCACATCAATTGCACTTATTTTTTTAATGGCTCATTCACTTTTTATAATCTTATATTAAACCAACTTCCTCTAACACTGAAAATAGGAAAATGGAATATTAGCATTGATCTCACAGACATCAAATACAAATATTTTTTTAAAAGTCTTTATTCTTTTTGAATGTTTAATCACTTGGGAGTGTTCATTATTCCCTTCTCCAAAATTCTTCCTTTCAACTACTTTGTCATGACACAAACCATTCTTTTCTCTTTTGTTATTCTCTGATCACGCTTTTTTTTCCCATTCCCTTTTTTTGCTCAGCTCTCCCACAGATTTAACATTCCAAAAGTTGGACCTTGCAGTTCTAATTTCTGTTCTCTATGTAAGCCTTCCTTTAGAGAACCCATTTATTCTCAATATTTAAAGTATTATTTCTGATAAACATCTAAAGCCTATTAATTTGAAGTTAGGGGACAGAATTTTATTGGTAGATGTCAAGTGTGTAATTGCTGTGATTGCCTGAGGTTCAAACACTGAAGCTAGAACCCATACTTGAGCTTCACTGCCCACTCAGTTGCTATCTTTCCATGATTGTACTCCAATTCTCCCAACCCTGAGCGTTTAAAATTTTACTGTAAGCATTACCTTCTCCTTTCCTTTACTTTCTACATTCAGTTGTTTTATAAAACCTTTTAGATAAACAACCAGTTGTTAGTTGGAAAATGCCTATTGCCTCTCTTTTATTCACTGTGCCAATACCCCAATTAATGACGTTCTATTTCCCACACCACTATGACCTACCTTGCTGGCTTATTTTGCCAAATGCAGACTCATTTTCTCTGATATTGCCAGGTTAAACATCTTAAAATATGACTTTCATAAAGTCTTTTGCTTAAAAGTTTTCCTAGGCCCATCACTGCCGAGATGTTAAAATGTATATTCTAAATTTTTAAAGCTATTTATGATTTGGCCTTGTCCTACATTTCTGACATTAATTTCCTCTCCTTGATACACTGTAATTGTTTGTTAATCCACTATCCTCAAATATCCTGGCCCTTTCTGCCCCGATGACTTGCTCATGTTTTCTTCATATCCCTGCTTCTTTCTCTACATATGTATAATATTTAGAAGATCTATATTAGAGAACACAGCATCAAAAGTCCTATCTTCTTTGACACCAGTATTTAGAGCTCAGTCTATTGCATCAAGTGGTTGATAACTACAAATCCCTCATTAGATCATTCACTTTTTCATAATCATCTTGGCCCATTCTCTGCTGCTATAACAAAATACCAGACTGCGTAATTTATAAAAAAAATAAATAGAATTTTATTTGGTTTATCGTTCTGGAGGCTGGGAAGTTCAAGAGCATGTAACCAACATCCGCCAAGGGTGATTCCATGGTGGAAAATGGAAAGTGTAATGCAGAAGCAAGCATGGGAGACAAAGAAAGAAAATCAGGCATAACTCATCCTTTTGTCAGGAATCCACTCCCAGGATAACTAAAACACTCTCTTGATAATGCCATTAATCTACTCAAACCTAATCACCAGTTTAAAGTCCCACCTCTCAACACTTTTACAATGGCAATTAAATTACAACCTAAGTTTTGGAGAGGACATTCAAACCATAGCAATTATCTTCAAAAAATATTTTAAGGCCCACTTTGTGTGCTGAAAAGAGAGAAGTGAATGAAAGAGATAATATTCTACCCTCATAAAGCTTTGTATTAATCCCTTTCTGTTGCTTATAACAGAATACGTGAAAATGGGTAATTTATAAGGAAATGAAATCTATTTCTTTCAGTTTTGGAGGCTGGGAAGTCCACAGTCCAGGGAACACATCTGGTGAGAGCATTCTGGGTTGGAACTCTCTACAGAGTCAGGTGGAAATCTGGGTGTCACACGAAGAGAATGTCCAGAGCTAGAGAGAGTTAATCTTCTCACTTACCCTCCTTATAAAGCTGTCAGAACCAGGCCCATGACCACTCATTAAACCTCAGTCCATTACTGCATGAATGAGTCAATCCATTCATTAAGGCACAGTCCTCAGAATCTAATCACCTCTTAAAGGCCCCACCTTTCAAATACTATAATTGGATTTCTTGTCCTCTTAACTCTGATATAATGGAGATCAAGCTTCCAATACATAAACTTTCAGGGAACACATTTAACCCATAGCAGGCTCATCTTTAAAATAACAAAATAAAAGCATATTACGTCAAATGGTATTAATTAAGCTGTATGTATAGAAACAATAACAAACAGTATGCTGCACAGTGAGAGGGTAGGAGAGATATCTAGGCTGAAACATGAAGAATCAGAGGAATCAGGCCATGCAGATCACCAGGCAAGAACAGATGAAAACCTAAGCTAATGGCAGTGCTGGAAGGGGGAAAAACACTAGGATTTTCAAAATAATATGAAAAGCTGAATTTATGGGGTTTTCTGATGGGTTAAATCAAAGGAGGGGATAAAGAAAGACATTTGTAAGATGATTTTAAGGTTTTTAACTTGACAAACTAGCAGAATAAGGTCTCAAATAAAAGAGGTGGTATGGAGGAAATACGATTGAGGTCAAAGCCGTGTCCTTAATAAATAAATAAATAAATAATAAAAGAGGTGCGGATGACCTAAAGAAGAGCTGTTATGTTGGGGAAAATCATAAATTCTGTTTTGAAATTCTGTGCTTGGGTACTCTTATAATACATCCGAATGATGATGAGGATTAGTCGGGTTTCCATGATAAGTGGAAGAGGTCTTGTCTGGAGATAGCAATTTAAGAGTCATCGACATGTACAAAGAACTTAAAGCAATGGGATTGCATGAGCTCACCTAGGGGCTGAGAGTCAAATGGGAACAAGACTCCAGAGCTGATCCCGTAGCACTCCAGAATTTAGAGGAGGAACCAGGAAAGGAGACTAAGAGGAGCCAGTGAAGTGCATGAAGAATTAAGAGAATTACATCAGAGGTCAACTAAAAATTTTTTCAAGAATGAGGGATACAGAATTGTTGCAGATGTTGCTGCATCAGGTGAGTTGATTGTAAGGAAAGCAGAAAAGTTTGGTCAGGATCTGTCGCCTCGCATCGGTTACAAATGGGCAAGATTCAGCACATTCGCTAGAAGCAAGTTATAAAGATAATGTAACTGCACGTGTGTGCTCATTTACTGATTCAGCATGATTGCTATAGTTATGCAATGCTTGGCTTGAGGCTGCTATTGTGTGCTGAGAGCAAAATGGTAACTGCTCTGAACCACTGGTCGGCAGAGCATGGAAGGTGGGCAGAGCATGGAGGGTTAGTGGAGAACGGCAGAGATCACGTCTGGGGATAAAGCATGTCTGTGAAGCTCACATCTGAAGAATAAAGGATGTCTACCTTGCATAAAGCTGCAAGAATCTTCTTTCAATTACCTGACTCATGGACTGCACAGGAAGGGGTAGAAGGATTTGAGATCCAGCCTGACAGTAATGACAAATTTAACACTGAAGACTTGAAGTTCTGTGAAAGTTTTCTGAACCCCCCCCCCCCACACACACACACACAGTGCCTTTCACAGAGTAGGTGTTCAATAAACCGTCATTAGCTTTCTCTCCATGGTCACTGATGCATCATGCTGTCAGGTAAAGATTTATAGTGACAAGTCTCCTAGCAAAAGTACAGTCCTGGCTTATGTCAGGAGTAAATTGGAGGCACTACATTGAATACATGCTCTAAAAGTCCTTCAATTAGTATAAATCCTTCAGGTACAATGTGAACCCCCCCCCCCCCACACACACACACAGTGCCTTTCACAGAGTAGGTGTTCAATAAACCGTCATTAGCTTTCTCTCCATGGTCACTGATGCATCATGCTGTCAGGTAAAGATTTATAGTGACAAGTCTCCTAGCAAAAGTACAGTCCTGGCTTATGTCAGGAGTAAATTGGAGGCACTACATTGAATACATGCTCTAAAAGTCCTTCAATTAGTATAAATCCTTCAGGTACAATGCCCATTTCCAAACCTAAGATGACTGTGCCGACGTGGCTCCAGACATTCATTTCAGTCTATCTTTTATTCATGGTAGCTTTAGTCTCATTTACAGTTGGAGGAGTCTATTACTTCACAATGCCTCCCGAGAGGAGGAAAAAAGTCACTGAATAAATCAGTACATATATTAAGTGCCAAGAGTATCCTATGTGAACTTTTTTTTTCCTTAATGACTTTATGTCTGAAACTAATTCACTGCTTCTAGAGAGAAACAAGGGGAAAACTGTGCTTTTCACGTTCCCATCATTTCTACATGGCAACACTATATTATCTGATGATCATAATAGCCACAAGTAGATGAAAGATGGTGGGTGGCTTAATAAAACCTATTCGCCTAAAAGACTCAGACACATTCTAGTTCCAAGCTCTTACTTTATGGAATTTCAGTGTAGTCACTATTTAAAAGTCTACTTGAGGAATGGACCAAACTTTTTCTCTGCCTGCCTCCTCACAGGCCCAGTGACCTTTACAAATGACAGCAAATCTGTGTTGAATGAAAGATGAAGGGAAAGGGGAAAACATTAAGATATTTTGTCCTACTTTTTTGTGACTTGTTGAAAATAATCATGGGGACTATTTGTCACACTAGAGCTTTGTCTCTTTTCCCCAGTAGCATCTGACAGGCTCAATGAAAAAGTGCAAGTGGAGATGAATTGGCAACAGGATCATTTCTGCTCTGTCTCCTGGTCTTTCTAATTTTGCCTCAGATGAAATATATATATAATTTCAAGTCAGTTAAGTGAGAGAAACATCTATAGGGAGAAGAAGAGTAACCGAGTCCTTTCTCTAGTATAGAAACAGCTATTAAAAAATATCTGTCTCTTTCACTTTCAATAGTCCAGTTATACCCCCAGCCTTTATATCTGTAAAATGTAAATGCGTTTTCCCTTGGAAAAGAGAAATGACAGATGGCCCAGGGAGGCAGGGATTGAGAGGAGATGAAACAGAGAATTTAAACTAAATAAACACTAACAATCATAAAACGAGTGAAGGGAAAAGATTGTATTCTACAAGACAACGTCAGGATGAAAGATTTTAAGTTAAATGAAACAATTCACTCCAGAATATACAGTAGAAAATAATATGACCCTGAAAAGAACTTAAAATGATGACACAGAAGCATATCACATAAAAAGTAAACTTTCAACGTTCACTGAGTCATCTAGTGTAAGGATGGTTTCTGTAGTTGCCTGGACACGCGTAGCCACGGAGCCCCTGCTTAAATACACTGGATAGAAAACTTCTTTGTCAAGAGGCTCATCTTCTTCTGGACACCACTTCCCTATCTTGAGCTAATGTAACTTCTATTCAGCAGTCCTAACTTAACTATGTGGTGCTACTTAAGTTCAATTCTTATTCCGTGTTGTTGGTAAGAAATGCCTTCTCAAAGTTTAATTATCTCTTGGTCATAATTTTTGTATTGTTTCTTTGGCTTTGTTTTGTTTATTTTAACAAAATAACTACTAAGTTTGCTATCTTGCAAATTACAAAGCATTGCTATCTTGCATAGTCACTGGGCCTTATGATCATGGTATTTCTCAAACTTAGTATTTATTGAATGTAAAATACTATGCCCAATATCCATAACTCACTTTTGTGTAGCAGCTAATTGTCTATGCTATTACTGTGTTTTAAAAAGACATTGTTAAGACATATTGAACATTTGTGTAAGCAAACTACTGTTTGTTTGTTTGTTTTTCTTTTGTTCATTTGTGTCATTTGTCACTTCTACATAGAAACATTTAAAAGCCAGGGTGTGATTCTTTTTCCCTTCACCCACCCTCCTCAGCTGTTATGTTATAATATATTCTTATGGTATTTGCAATAAGATCAAGGGAGTTTTGAGTGAAGAGTCTACACGTGTAAGACTCCAGCTCTGCAGCAGTCTCTAAAGAAAAATTGACTTCTCCTCCCCCCAGTATAACCTATCTTGTCCTGGATGATATATTCAAGAAATTAGAATCAGTACTAGAATTCCATCTGTGGGATGATACATAAGTGAGTCTGCCCTACTCAGACCACTGCTATGCAGAACAAGGCTGTTTTGACATCATGTCCAGCAGTAACAAATATTTCACTCACATATATCTACCCCAGTATGTATGTTCATGCAAGGGTCATTCATCATCCATGGGAAGACAACAATTTGGTGGATTAAAGGCTAAAAGCTTCTAAATTTTTCAATTGTCTATGACTCCCCCACACACCAAAAAAAAGAGATTAGTGGGCCGGCCCTGTGGCTCACTCGGCTGGGAGCGCAGCGGCGCTGGTAGCGCGGAAGCTGCGGGTTTGGATCCTATAGAGGGATAGCCGGTGCACTCACTGGCTGAGGGCAGTGCAGATGACACCAAGCCAAGGGTTATGATCCCCTTACCGGTCATAAAAAAAAAAAACGAGAGAGAGATTAAGATATCCTAGAAGAAACTCTATGTTGGAGGAAATAAGATTTGAAACCTGGATTCCAGGAAAATATTTAAAAATCACACAGCATATAAAACTGCTAGATCACCCTGCATTAGCCAAAGGCCTAGGGGAGGGAGATGTGTAGATAAAATACACGATTTTCTCCTTAAACTCAATCAGAAGGACCAAGCATAAAAGTACCTCTTCATATGTCTATTATTTTCATTAAATAAAAACAAACTATGGAGAGCAAATGGAAAATACTGGGCTTAATTCCTAAACTATGATGTAAACAATTTATTTTTGCAATCTGTTTATTTGATATAGTGTTAGAATTTTTTTTTAAGTATGTGTTTTTATGGCTTATATTTTCTATGGGTTCTCCAATTTAATTTTTCTCCATATGATCTCAAGTTTCTGATTGCAAATAATTTTAACTTCAGGAAGGCAATCACCAAGTCTGGAAGGAAAGTTTTATAATTAATCAGTAATTAACAAATTTAAGAGGAGAATGTGGCTTTTTTTTCCCCTTTCCAGTTGATTCCCAGAAACAAAGTATCATTCAGTAGAAAGATGGTTACTAAAATATTTCCAATTTTTAAAAAGTAATTCAGACTCCAACAAACAATTGTTGGCAGAATTTTGAGAACTATATGGTGTCACTTAATTGTGTTAACAAAGAGAAAATGATATCTTGTTTAATTCTCTTCTTTTGTTACTAAGAAGTAACATGCATGTCCACTCAAATACATATTTTTCCTGAGTGTATTTCTTCTATTGCAATGTTCATAACATGTGCCTGTGCTGTTTTTATTTACTATCTGTAGCATGTATATTTTTAATAAATGTTTTATAAAAGGTAGAACAGGAAAGAGCATGAAATTTGGAGCTAGATGAATGAAAGTTTACTTCTTTACTGTGCACCCCCAAGTAAGTATATTAGTCAGGGCTCTTCAGAGAAACAAAACAAATAGAAAGAGATTTGTTATAAAAAATTGGTTCACATGATTATAAAGGCTGACAATCCCATGATCTGCAAATTGATATCCCAAAGGGATTCTCAGCAGAGAGACCCTGCTGGATGCTTTCTCTTGTCTACCTGGTGGGAGGCACATCTGACAGCTGACATCAGGGCTACAGCCATGACCCAGACTTGCAACCCCTCAGGCCTCTCTTTTTGCAAGAGTCTCCCAGAAGTGGCTTCTAATTTTCAGACTTCCAGAGCAAACTGCATCAAACTCAACATCAGGAAAATAAGATTTCCTGTTCAGAAACAAAGGTCTTCAAAGTGCCTTCATACCATGGGCCCTAATGAAGCCTCAGATGAGTGTCCAAGGGAGCCAGGCCAACCTGGTTTGGGACTTAAGACCCCATCAGAGCAGAAAGCCCTGACAAGCCAGGCCATCCCAAGAAACTTCTTGCTTAAGTGAAACCCATGAGTCTTGAGACACCAGCTCTCACAGAATCAGCTCCTCCTGCAGAAAGAGGTGACAGTAGGAGTTAGGCCCCTGCAGGGACCCGACCTCCACATGGGGCCAGAACACCTGCTGGGACTAGATTTGCATATAGAGCTGGACCACCAGGTACTAGTCAGGCCTCTATGTGGAAACAGTAGTCAAGTTCATCTCATCCTTAAGACTTATTTAACCTTAATTACCTCCATAAAGGACTCATCACCAAATACAGTCACATTGGGGGTTGGGGTTTCAACATATAAATTTTAAGGGGACACAAACATGCACTCCATAACAGCGAGTTAATTTGTCTCTCTAAAACTAACTTTCTTCACTTATAAAAATAGCATACTGAAAAAAAAACATTGTAAGTGCTGAGTATCAAGATGATATTGAAAAATTTCTGTAAGACAGTAATTAATAAATGGTATGCATTATTTTTTATTTTTTACATTTATCACAAAAACGTTCATACTTTTAACTTGATAATTTATTGGTGAAAACAAAAATTTGTTTTTGTGTTTGTTTTGTTTAGTAAGGGAGCTTGGTCTCTACTCCTAACATAGGAATTAGATAAGGATTTCCCAGCACACAAAGCACTCTGGGTTCCTGTGAATCTAATTTACAAGTCTGTATTGGTCTCTAGGTTCCAAATAACTCTTTGAAAATCAGAATTATCTTCTAAATGGTAATATGTATGTTTAGCTGAACAGCCCGTTGCCACATTGCTAGGGATTTTGAATTTTTGAATAAATACTGATAAAAACTTAACTTCATGGTATAAGAAGCTGGTTTGGGAGTTAGTTTTATTTTCTACTTTCTTTAATGCATTTTTCTCCAGTGGCCAATACAGCCTCATAGGATACGTACATTTCTAGATATGGTACAATTTGCAATAACATACCTAGGTTGTCTCTAGACTAGATTACTAGCTGGAAACCAGATTAAGGTCTGGAAGCACAACTACTGCTGTGATTTCTAGAAATTTTTTTCTACTTTGAGTTTGGATAGACATTAAATGCCATTTATTGAAATTAACTAATTTTATTTTTACATGTAGCTGTTCAGTAATTATGACATTTATTTAGGTTTATAGCATGATGTAAAATTTTTGTTTCCAAATTGTTAATTAATTTTCAAATTTATTGAGTATGGAAGGATAACAAACATAATCAAAATGGTTATCTACAACTAAAGAGAGAAAATAGGTGGAAGAACAGGGATAAAAGCAAGTTGTATGGAAATTAAAGAATTCAAGTAAAATTTGAAATCTTAAATTTGAATTTAAAATACCAGAATAAACATATTGAGGTTATTTCTCTTAAAAATATTAATAGGCTGCTCTACCAATTAAAAAGAACTAGAAGAAAAGGATGAGCTTATACTATCCTGTTATGAAAGAAGGCAAGAAATAACAACCTAATTAGCAATGAGGTTACGACAAAAGGACAAAGATAATTTGACAGAGCTTCCACAATTTAAACAGCAGAAATAAATAATAATAACTATAATAAATTGATGCACAAGTATACAAAAATTCATAAGATTATAATTATACTAAAAAAAAATTATCATTGGACAACACTGAAGTTGCTAAGTACTTATTCTACATTTTCCTTATGTTTTAACACAGAGGACTAAAAGGTTGATGTGGTAAGTTTCCTTTTCTTAGAATTCCCAAAAGAAAGACAGAAGGAAGATAGAGTTGCCATTTGAAAATAATACATTACCATTGAAAAATAATAAGTAAATGGATGCTAAAACCATTCATCATTATCTTAATGATGTAATGCTAAAAGATTACACTAAGTCATTCATAAAGAACTCTTGCCTAATATCAATCCCATAGCTCTAAACTACCAATTAACAAGAACTAATGGGAAGAGAAGAGAAAAATAAATAACTCTCTGAGACAACAATCAGCAAACTCAAAAACACCTCTGATACAATCTAGGTGATTTAAAATATGAACTAGGTATTTAGATGATATTAAGGAACTGCTATTAATTCCGGAGTGTCTATAATCACAAGGCAGATATGTCAAGAAAAAAGTTCTGAGTCATACATGGTAACTGGGATTAGCTTTTAAATAATACAGGAAAATACATACATACATACATACATACATAAAATAGGAAAGGGGAATGTGGAACAGTATTGGCAAAGTTGATAATTGTTGAAGCTAAATGATGACAAGTGGGAATTTATCATACAATTATCTCTATTTTTATATGTGTTTGAGATTTTTCTTAATAAAAATCTAAATAAAATGAGAAAAAAAAAAAAAAAATGTTAGGGTAAACCAGCTATGGTTTAATTTGATTGAAATGATTCAAATTCTTACTGGCAAAGAAAATGTTTAAATGATATAATCTGCAGGTTATAATAAATGAATATATATTCATTCAATATTTGTTGAGTGACTGCTGTGTGCCAAGCACTGAGCATGGAGCTATTGATATAACTTGGAAAATCTCCTCCTTCATGGAACTTACAATCTAGTGAAGAATACACATGTCAATGATTGCAATGTAGTGTGATAAATAATTATAGGGGACTATGGTAGCACGATGGTGGGGCATCTAAGTCAGGCAAGCAATTAGTAGGAAATAGAAATAGAATGAAAAAGGATGACTCAGGGAAAAGGAACAAATGCCATACAGAAATCAAAGAGAGTAAGATGCATCTGGGAAATAGAAATAATTCAGTATGACTGAAGCAAATATGCACATGTAGACTGAGAGTGGATGAAGTAAAAGAGGTAGGCAGAGTTAGGTCAGCTGAATAGAGTTTAAATATTTTCATAAAAATTGCTAGTGCTACTAAAAGTTTTGAAGCAAGGAACGGGAATGATTAGATTTGCATTTTAGAAAACTGCCAATTGATGAGGCCATTGAAGTCCTGTAGATAAAAAATTGAGAGACCCACCATTTTTGAGCCATTATTGGAGCACAGCAGATGACAGGCACAAGCGATCACAGGACCTGCTGAATGACTGGAGGTTGGAACTGAGTGAGATGGAAATGACTGGAATGTTGCCCAGATGACTAGTCAAGTACACCAAGAGAAGAAAGAAATTAGAATGAGTAGATAAGGAAAGTAAAGTTTATGAGTTTAAAAGTATGAGCTCAGTTTTGGATGTGTTACTTTAAGATACTTGGGGACATCCCAGAAGGTGCACTTAGAAAAGAAATTGGACATAGAAGTACAAATTTGCATTAGAGGTAGAAATTTCCAAGGATTTTTTTTTTTTTTTTGGTACATTCTGGATAATTCCTTCTGGTCAGGTTTTAATTCTTTCTTCATCTATTCAATCTGCTGTTAAATATGTTTTCTGAGTATTTAATTTTTGCTATTATATTTTTAATTCATAGATGTTTTATTTTTTTCTCAAATATGACTTGTCATTTTTTATTGTTTCCAGTTTCCTTCAGGTATCTTCAAACGTGTATTTTATTTCTTTAAGCACATCAGGCATAATTGTTTTATAACCCATGCGTGATAGTTCTGATATCTATAAACTTAGTGGGTCTGCTCTGTTGTCTGTTATTTCTGTAGGTTCTCACTCACGCAGCCTTGACTGATTGTGTGCTTGATGATCTCTGACCTCATGAAGCTCAGTGTATTTTTAAAAATTATATATAGAATAACTTAGGGTCTAGGATAAAAGGAAAACCTTCCAGAGAGGTATTGTATTTATTTTTGTGAAATACTTAAGTGGGTATGTGCAAGGGTCTCAAATTCTGGCTTGAGACTCTATGGACCACCGAGACAATGCAAACTACAGCTGCCAATCCACAAAATGCTGATTTACTTCTGGTTCAACCCTGTCAGTTCCCAGGTTATAGCAAGAATATCTCTATTGGAATCTCACCTGTTTGGATCCCTTGCCTTGGTTTATGCACCCTGTTCTGGATAAAGCCATAGTATAAAGTTTTTGTGCTCTACTAATCTTTCTGAATTTCTGTTTTGTGTTTGTTTCAAGTTTGATTTGGCTATTGTTTATAATAGTCAGGACTTTAATGATTTAAGGAAGGCACTTTTTTATATTTGTTTTCCTTTGCCATTTTGAATGGTTTTTAATGAGACAGTTGGTCTGAATTACCTATCCCACTATTAACAAAAACTGGACTTCTCAATACGCAAATATTTAGCAAATAGATATGTATTGAAGTTATGGGTCTGAGGAAAATATATAAATAGAGTGTAAAGATTAAAAGTTTGAGAATAAGTCTTTGAAAATGTCAAAATGTTGGTCTGATGAGTCCATGAAAGTTAACAGAAAAAATTTGGAATAAGACCAGAAGAAGACAGTATCAGAGGAGATAAAGAGAAAGCTGGGTACTGGATGCAAATGAGAGAATATCCAATGCCTAACATAGTAGAAACAATAAATAATGCAAATCCATAATATATTTAATGGGTTCATCCATGTGAAAGCATTAGTGATTTTAGCAATAACACTTTTAAAGAAGTGTAAGAGACAGAAGCCAAATCAGTACCACTGTGAACAGGGAGTGGAGGGTGTACAGTGAGCTCTAAATATTCTTTCAAGAAGCTTTACTGAAGAGGGAAGGAAAGAGAGTACCAAGAAGTCCAGTGGGCTTTTGATGGTTTGTTTTATAGTGAGAGGTGCTCAAGAATAAGTGTATACTTTGAGACTGAACCATATGAGAAAATGAGGTTAAAAACACGTGAAAAGAGAAAAGATGTACTGGCAGAATTTCATTGAATGAAACACACTTAAAATTACTTTACAAACAAAAAATATATTCCTGCATATAATTAAGGTGCTGGATCAAGGGCTCAAATACTATCATCAGACTTTACCCCTCATCTCTCAGTGAGGCTGTCTCCACGTGGTAAGAAAGGAGGCCAATGGCCAGACTCACATCTCACCAACCCCACACTTTCAGTTTATATGAACATATTTCTCAGTACCTTGGTCAGAAGAGTCCCAGAGAAGGCAATAGTATCAGGAACCAAGAGTGTTATATTTACAATCCTAAACCACTTTCATCCTGGCCAGGGGGATGGGGTATATTAATCTATCATGTTTAGATTACATGCATATCTCTCTAACCTGAAGGCCTGATCCAATCCCAAAGGAAAAGAATGGGGAAAGAATGCTACCCTGGCAAAAACAACAAATGTTGAATTAAGTGGATAATAGATGGCATAGGCTGTTCTAAGAAGCAAGTAGCGATAGATTCTAAAGGGAAAATTTGAAAATTATCCTTCTAAAAAAAATTTTTTTATTACAGGCTCAATTGTGGTTGTCGGAGATGGGACAGAGGATCTTAAACAAATAATGGACAATCTGTCTTTGAAAGAACTTACAAAATATTTAGGGAGTCAAAACCTAAACTTTCTAAAATTCTTAATCATGTAGGGGAAATTACCATTCAATCTATCAATAAGAAAAATGTCCCAAGGCAGCATGTAAAACTTATAATCCTGTAGAAATATAGAGGGAGAAATTCCTATGGACTGGACTAGCTCAGGGTAGCTTCACAAGAAAAGAAAAGTAGATGAAGCTGAGGAGAAGAAAAAGGAAGAGCAGGTAAAACAGAAAAAAGAAGAAAGGAAGGATTGAGACGTGATTTGATTGGCGGTGGCCAGGTGATAGCCAAAAAATATTACTAAAGTTTGCACAGAGAAAACAATGCAGATGACAGACGTTCACAAAATGACCAATCTCTTAACCAAACTAAGGGGGGAAAGCATTTTCTCATTGTACAGAAAGAAAATCTGAGATATGGATGCAGTGGTGTTCCTAAAGCTAAGTGCCATGTCTTAACTGATATTGGGTAGCTTGGGCTGGAGAAAATATCAGAAGGATGGAGAAAGGGTCTGGCACAACATAAACAGTTTAGAAACTCCTCAGGTAATTTGGATCTGTAACCCCAGAGGAGAAACACTGCTTTACAGAGTTGGTGTTTATTCTCAGCTTCATGATTCCTCATCCTCACATATCAATCATGTCACATGAACAAATTTTATTGATGAAAGGCTGAATTTTGAACACCAGAATGAAACACTTCAGAGCCATGCACGACTTCTCACCAAGGCTCACGTAATAGTGGTTAAATACTGTCAAAAAGAAAGTAGATTAGATGCTAAAAAAATGTTTAAACTTCAAATTACCTCACAACCCATCTCGCTGGCTGCTTTGCATTTATTTATTCATTCAACAAATATTTTTGAACACCTGTTATATTGTAGGTACTATATTCATACCCAAATAAACTCTTCATTAGTAATAAAAAATTAAAAGCTCCTAAATAACTTAATGCAACTCTGCATTTTACAGGCCAAACCACATTCCTTTTACTCCCCTACAAAAAAGACAATTCAAATACTTGTCTTTAATTACCAGCTCCAAATTAAGAATATCTGAAAGATGTCTCTTTTTGGTCTGCTTCTTTTGTAATCCTGTCTCAGTCATCGGCTACCTATAGACCAAAATTTATGAATAACATCCACAAACGGATCCTATGTACAGTAATGGAGGAAAAGAAAAAGAAAGGAAAGAAAAATCTATTTTAAAATCGAAGTATATTTCTGTTAATTGGCAAATGTTCAGTAGGGCTCTGTTTTTGTTGGGATGTGTTACGTTGTATGTACACATATATGGACCAGAGTCTGCTGAGTTTATAAAGTTCAGAAAAGATGGTTGGTAAAATCTTAATTTTTTGTTAATTTATCTAAATAAAAGCCCACTGGAACTCCAAAAAAAAAAATGATAATAAAAGTATACACATGTCGTAGAGGAAGAAAATACTGATAGATAACATATCACTTTTATATTTTTGCAGCTGGTAGCAAGATTATAGCTGGTATCTAAATTTATAATTTCTTTCTATTCCATTTTCAGTGTTCTTTAAGCTAGCACCACAGAAATTGAGAGTTCTTTTCCAGATAGTGTGGTAACCATTTATTTTTGAGAAATCTGAGATTATATAAGTCCTACCTATACAGGGTTGTAGTTGTCCTATATGTTACATGAGAAATCCCCTCGATTCCATCCTTATTCCTCCCTGCCCCCTTTAGTTTCTTTAATTTTCTCCATTATAGTCAGAATTAATAACTCAGCAAGAACTCCGACCCTTTTCTTTGCCCATGTCATACAGAGCTTAGAATATATGGGAAGCAGTTACAACCTTCAATTCAAAGGAGGAAAAATTGAGTTATCTAAGAGAAGCATTCATTCCTTGGGTAATACAATTTTTAGTCAGCAATCCTGGGTAGTGTGGGAACAGAAAGCAAAAATCATTTACAAAGAATAGTGAGAGGACAACTCAATTTTACCTCTCGACTTCAGTCCTAAGTGGCTTAGCTATATAAGAAACAGTACCAGATATTTATGGGTAGCTTAGAAAAGAGACAATCGTCTGCAGGACAGCAACTGCTGGCCAAACCTGTAAAGGTTCTCACCATTTTGCCACTCTGAGTCTTTGGGAGGATATCACATTGTTCTGTAAGGCCCAGTATTTCTGGAGGATGAGATACAATTTAAGAACAGTCTATCAGTCCATTGCCTTTTTTCCTGTACTATGAAGTTTCTCGATCAGATATAAATTTGATGATCCATAGAAGAGATTATCCTGCCCAGCTGATAATAAAAGCTTCCTCTGCATAAATGACCAATCACAGATGCCACATTTTCTGAATTTAGCCCAAAGCATTGTTTGCATAAATATTACCAAAACTTCCTTTTTGCCCACTATCCAAATAAATAGTCTATCTATCCTATCAAATAGGCCATGAATTAATACATACCATTAATTCACACTATCGTCTGAGTCAAGGTAGATAATAAGATTCTCTGGACTAAGATTAGCCTACTGGGAGAAATCATTTTTCTTTAGTCCTTAGGATTGAGATTCTTCAGTCCCATGGATTGAGATTCTAATGTAGCATTCTAGTTTAAAATAGCATTAGTATATTATGCAAACCAAATGCAGAATTATTACCTCCTTAGTCAACTACTAATAAAAAATCTTCCCATAAAACCATAGAAAAGGAAGATATAACAATGCAGCAATATAGACATTTTGGGATTATAAAACATCTACTCATGAAAATTACCTGGGAGTTCAGAACATGATTAGGTTCAGTATCACATACATAATTTTCCATAACTCTTGGAGTAATGATGCTCATTTTGTGACAAGATCAATTAGATTACATCCAGCTCTTGAAGATTATTCGAGCTTTCATGGTCACCTATGTTTCCTATTCTCAGGTGCCATCTGTCAGGGTCAAAAGTTATTTCTCAGATGCAAAGTGAGAACATGTCTTTGCTCCAGAACTCAAGAGGCCAGTGCTATGTTTTTCCTACCAAGGTTTTCCACCTGCTTCTTGAGTGGGGAAATTAATTTACCTGTTTCTTTTTTCACATTTTTAATGAAGTCAATAGAAAAAGTTTAAGTTATAAATGTGGCTTTCATTATAATTCTATTAAACAGATCTGCTGTACAGGTTTTCCCTCTATAAAAAGACTAGTGAAGTGGCTTCTGAGGAATTAATGTTTGTTTAGAACTAATGTTATCGAAACGATTGGCAATTTTTCTTTGTTCAATTGGTAGTTACTCTGATAAATCCAGATTCTTCTACAGAAAATCTGAAGGAAGGTTGTAAACATGCAGCTGTGAAGTTAATGCAGTATCCTTTCTCAAAAGTACTTGGTCATTTCTTCAAAGGACTGTGGTTCTTGGAATTAGGCAGAAAGGTGTAGCTCTATTGTGATGCCTCAAATTAGTTATCTATTAAACTGCAGTTTAACTATATTTACCTTTGGATCTTATCACGTATATTTAAATTCAGAGCCCAGGATGGCCCGGAGGCGCACTCGGTAGAGTGCGGCGCTTGGGAGCGTGGCGGCGCTCCCAGCGATGGTTTGGATCCCACATAGAGACCGGTCTGCTCACTGGTTGAGCGCGGTGTGGGCGCGACACCAAGGGTTGTGATCCCGTTGCCGGTCGCGGTACGTGCATGACACCGAGAGTTGCGATCCCGTTACCGGTCACGGAAAAAGGCAAAAAGGAAAAAAAAATAATAAATAAATAAATAAATTCAGAGCCCATTTCAACTCTGGAATCTCACATCAGCATTTCTAAGCTGGACAGAAGATTTTTAAGATGCAATTATTTAATATATATATATATAGTGTATATGTATGTGTGTGTGTGTGTGTCTGCATATGTATGTACCTTGATATGGGAGTAGTGTCCTCTGGTCCTACCTACAAGAAGTGATTGGGAGGTAAGTGAGTAGGTTTTTCAAAAAAGTCCAATACATTCTTCTCTAACCTGTGACAAGGAAGTATTGACAAATCACCCTAGTTCAAAAACTTTGAGTCTAGCTTTCATTAATAAGGCAAAAGAAATAACAGAATCACACATTAAATTAAAGTTTTCAAATGTAAGTATATTAGTGTTAATAAATTAAATCCAATCTACAGTCCCTTCCTCACTGCGTGATAAAATTCCCTCGGGGTGTATTTCCTCTAAAATTCCCTTGGGGCGTATTTCCTCTTACGTTCTCCATTTCTCTCTCATTCCCATCCCTCCCTAAAATGAGCAAAACCCTGAAATCGTTTGGTACACAAGCCTTCTCCTTACATGTTTGACTTCATAATTGGTCCCCTACACATACTGGAATTGGATTCTAATTATAGGTCTGGAGATAATGAGGAGTGATGGAGAAGGGACAGGAGGAAAATTAATTTCTCCTTGAAAGGTAAACTCCTCTGACAAGGCACCAAGAGTGTCTTTCTTCAAACAAGGGAGGAAAAGCATTATCAGAGGGGGGAAAGGAGGCTGTGATGTCAGTTCAGAATGCTAAGTGGGGTGTGATTCTGATTATTCCAAGATGCTTCTACATTAACACGCAAAAGCCCCAAAGCCTTTGAAATCTTTCCCATATTTAATTCTTCCCAACTCCTGTAGCCTCAAAACAGAAAAATATAAGATATCCAAGAATCTGTATTACACCTCCAGACATCACCCAACTCAGTCCATTACACAGAGAAATTCTGTGGAACCACTACAGGCCAAAATATTATGTCGGGCTTTAAAAACTAACGCCACCTTAAGTGACATTACAAGCAGCGCCATTATGGGCCCACAAGGAACATGGCATCCTAAGATGGCGCCGGGAGGAAGTAGGGTGGGAGTGTCTGCGGGAACCTTGCCTTAGCCCTTTTTGGCCAAATACGTGCTTCCGCGCTGGTGAACACTGCGTGATTGCCATAGCTAGGCATTGAGACAGGATGCATGCTCTCGTAAACTTTAAGCTGATTGGAGGATGTAAAAACCTCCCTTCCCCATTTGCCTTTAAAAGCGAGTGCTTGTGTGATAATAAACGGAACTGCTTGACAGAACCCGCGCCGCATCTGAGTGTCCTTTAACGGGCTGGTTGGGGCCGGCGGCTGTGCTCACCTCTCTTCACGGCTCTCTTCCCCTGTCTCCTCCCAACAGGGACTGGAGGGAAAGAGGAATACAGGCAATTCACTCGCCCACCAAGGGAGAGACTGAAAGTGAGGCTAGGGCTGTTCGGGTCGGCTGGTGGCGGACCCGACAACATTATAAGTTATTTAAATTGTTCGATGGGCCAGCCCGGTGGCGCACTGCTACAGTGCGCCACTTGGGAGCGCGGTGGCGCTCCCACCGAGGGTTCGGATCCCACGTACAGACCGGCCGCTCACTGGCTGAGCGAGGTACGGGCGCAACACCGAGGGTTGTGATCCCGTTGCCAGTCCCGGTCCAGTACGGGCGCGAGACTGAGGGTTGCGATCTGTTGCCGGTCATGAAAAAAGACAAAAAGGAAAATAAATAAATAAATAAATAAAAATAAATTGTTCGACATAGTTAAGCATATATAAAAACATGTAAATTTGCATAATTCAGTCTATGAAGTTAACATAAACATAATTCCAAAAAAAGAAACTTAGAAGCTAAGGAAAAACCTGAAAGAACATCTAGACTAATCTAATTTATAAAATTAGGAGGAAAAATTTGAATGAAAAATCTAAATGATTATTATTAAAATTTATCTAGATGGATTTATCTTAGAATATTTTAAGAAATGCATTAACATAATTTAAAATATTGATGGTAAAGGTAAAATTAACAAATAAGATTTCTTCACAAATAGCGAAAGTTTTTAATAAAATATAACAATTATAACTAGTTTTTAAAAAATCTTAGAAAAATTTGGAACAGAAACAAACCTTTAAAGTTTAATGTAAGTTGTCTACTTGAGAACCACAGGAAACATAATTAATCACATTTTTTTTTAATTCATGAGCAAGAATAGCTACTATTATCCTGAAACTCCTACCTAATAGAATACTGCAGGAGAAATAAATGAGGAATATACGTAAATATGTATAGGAATCAAACTTTAATTTCATGTGGTATGATTTTGCACAGATATGGAATAATACTATCTGCCCATTAGTTTTTCTCTCTCTCACCAGTGAGGAGATTTTCCTACATAGTACTTACTTTTCCCCACAAGAGAATCAATACAGATGAGCGTAAAATTCACTGTGACCCAGTTCTCCACTGAGCAGAATTAATTTATTTAATTTCCCTTCTCACTTGTGGGCTTCCTCTCTTGTCTCTTGTCTTCTTTTGTTGATGTGTCTCCCCTTAAGCAAAGCATGTTTTTTCCCCCAATTCTTGTTCCAGTGCCCACTGAGGCAGGAGTCCTCCCGACAGATCCTTTTTCTCTAGGAGAGGCACGTAATTCTAAAATTGTTTTTATTCAAGCTACATTTTACAATTTTTATTTTTTTTTAATAAAGATGACTTATAAAACTTAAATCTTCTTTCTGCAATCACTGTGAATAAGAACCTGGTAAAGTAGAAGTATAACAAATTTTCACCTTAAAACATCCAACATCTATGCAGAATTCTATCATCAGAAATGCTATTAGAATGCATTCAATAAAATGGCAAGACAAAATAGACAAATAAATAATATTTCACTACCCAACCTACCAAAAATCCAAAAACGAACCCCCAAAATAGATTTCACAGTAGAATTTTAGAATTCCCAGGAATAAATCCAACAAGATCTTTGAAGTTTTGTATGAGTTCTGTGGCATCAACGTATGTGTCCCTAAAAATTCATGTTGAAACCTAGTCACCAAGGCAATGGTATTAGAAGAGAGTCCTCCAGGAGGTCATTAGGTCATGGGTGCTCCAACTTTGAGAATGGGATTAACTCCTTATGAGAGAGGCTTAAGAAACCTGCCTCTCTCTTTGCTCTTCTGACATGTGAGAATGCAGCAGGGCACCATCTGTGAAGCAGACACCAAATATGCTGGCACTTTGATGTTGGAATTCCCAACCTCCAGAATTGTAAGCAATACATGTTTATTATTTATAGATTACCCAATCTAAGTCCCACCCCTCCCCAGAAAGTTTCCTGTAGGCCCCTTTATTCATTTATTTATTTCTGAGTAGAAAAAATTTTTATTAACAATTTTTTTTTGTTATAGCAAGAGGAATGAACTAAGACAATGAGAAAAACAATACTGTGTTGTTGAAATCCACAAAGAGATGTTTAATAAATGGAAATGCCTGAATTCTTTTTCCCAAGTTAATCTATTCCTTGTATTTATTGCCAATGGCATTTTTGAGACCTAGCAAGCTGATTCTTATTCCTACAGAAAAATAAATTTTCAAAAATACCTAAGAAAATTATGAATAACAAGAACAAAGACTAAAGTTTTGACCTAACAAACAGCAAACACACAGGACTAGAAAACTACCATAATAACAATAGTATATTACTGATGCAGAAATAGACGAATAGATTAGAAGAATACAAGAGTAAGTACACAAAGTAACCCATAAACTTATGGAAATTAGCATTTGATAAGC
Organism: Galeopterus variegatus; assembly: GCF_000696425.1. Classification (NCBI taxonomy): domain Eukaryota; kingdom Metazoa; phylum Chordata; class Mammalia; order Dermoptera; family Cynocephalidae; genus Galeopterus; species Galeopterus variegatus. The sequence continues at coordinate 111,125 of NW_007732375.1, read as the reverse complement.
ATAACATTTGAAATAGATGGAACAGCTCAACTACTCAATAAATGCAGTGGGAATATTGACCACTCTGATCATACTAAAAAACAAACAAAGCCAAAAAGTAAAATGTAAAAAAATCTCTACACTAAAATATATGACTATGATATGAGATCATAAATATGGTTAAAAGATCGATGTTTAGTTAAAAGAAAATATTCGAAATATTATTACACAATTTTAATATCCATAATATAGTATATAAATAATTTCAACTAAAAGGGCAGAAAATATTTAATGAAAAAATATGCCTCCAGCACAGAGGAAAAAACACAGTAGCCACTTAATATATAATAACAGTTCATACATGAAATGAAATTAAACCTTATTGATAATCAAATAAACACAAATTAAGTAATAATGATAAATTATTAACTACTCATTAGAATGCCAGAAATTAAAAGCATTTAGTAATATTGTTTATTCAGTCATAGGAAAATTAACATTCTTACATATTGGGGGTCAGTCTGTAAGTTGGAGAATGTTACCGTACATCAATATTTTAAATCCAGTGTCACTTAATAATCTCACTTGCAAGAATATAGCCAATTAAAACTCTGGGCATTTGCACACAAAGATATATCTACAAGAATGATTATTGCAGTATTATTTATAATACTATAGAATTATTTATAATATTATAGAACTTTAAACAACTAAATATATGTTAAAATAAATCAAGCTACATTTCTATATTGAAATACTATGCAACAATTACAAAAGATCAAGGTAGATTTCATGAAAGATCCATGGGGAAAGGAAATGAAATTGGGGCAAGAGAAGTAAATTTCACACATTTATTCCGTAATCTTCTGAATTGTTTCAAATTTTTATAATTACTAAACATTTAAGTACTTCTTTCATAATAAACCAAGTAAAAGAATATAGCTAATCAGAATATTTTATGAGCCCTGATATAAATCCAGGTCACACAATCACACTGATCACACACCTGTTATCAATAACCATGAAGAAGGCTAAATTCCACACAATTGCAAATTGGGCCACTCTTAACATATAAACAATAGAATATCTCTGAGCCGCAAAGCTCTTATCATTTATTCTAAAATTCAGAAGATTGTAATGTTAAAACATGCAAAGGATTCATATATCAACTATGTACTCCAGGAGATTAGAAACCCCAGCTGTCTTCTTCACAATTGTTTCTTCAGCACCAACAGAAGGCCTAGCACATGACAGGCAGCCAATATTTTTAAAGTAAATATAAATACAATGAGAGGTGAGACTAATCTTTTTATAAAATAGCAAGTAATCATGTTACATCTTTTATTCCACCTGTTCCTCCTGAGCTTAAAGTTTCTATTACTCGCTTATATACAACTAATATAACATTATTAAGAAGGTCTTCAATAGTAGTTGTGCTTTTTAAGTTTCAGTTCAAATAAAATATTTATAATGTTTAATATTTTAAATATTTACCTAGATTTTAAATCCTTTCTTCCTCTGAATAAAAGGAGCATTAATTCACTAGAAAATTAGATATTTCCTCTCAGGTATTTGCTAACTTGTCCGCGTGTGTTTACATATGCTATCAGATCTGAGTAGATTTCACTGAGCCAGGTTCAGCCATAATTTTAATAGAATTCTATTTTTATGTTATGACAAAGAATCAGAATCAGTGTTTTGCCCCACTCCCCCATCCTTCCACTAGACTTATTATGAGAAGAAAGAATACAGAGATTAATTCAAGATAGTGTCATTCTATGAGAATTGGAGAAGACACCAAAAGCTGTGATATTTAGTGTGATGTCACCAAGCCTGTAGATGAGCTAAAGAAGTAAACACAAGAAAGCAAACAAACAAAGAAAAAAGGGTATAATTGATTTAGAATGTGTTATCTTTGAAAACAACAAATAATACTTATCTTTGAGATGTGTTCTTACTTAAGATATCTGTTAATAAAACAATTCATGAGTCTTTGGCTTTCTCTGTTGAGAAAGTTGAACTAGAATGTTAGGACATCCACTCACCAGTTCTCACTATCCCCAAGAAATTGGGGGAAGACAATTTATTCATCAGTGCACCCCAAGCCAATGTCTGGAACGTGGAAGACTCTGGACATAATTAAAGAGTAGATTTTCTTCTATGGATGAGAGAATGAATCTTCCTTAGAATGTAATCAAAATGTAGTCCCTCTTCCTTATGGGAGAGTGAGAGATCTAGAACAGAAAAATTTGAGAAGTGATTCATTTGATGCAAAACCCTGCAGCTAAAGGCAGGATATGCAGAAAGAGGCAAGAAGGAGCCTCTGAAAGAGTCCCTCTTTCCTTAAGACTTTAAGACTTTAAAATTTTAACAACCCAGTATTAGTTTCCCATGTCTGACACAACAAAATACTACAAACTAGGTAGTTTAAAACAACAAAAATTTGTTCTCTTACTAAAAGTCAGAAATCGAAGTGCCAAGAAGATTGTTTCCTCCCAGAGGATACAAGGGAAAATCTATCCCATGCCTCTCGCTTAGCTCCTAGTGGCACCTGGCAGTCCTTGGTGTTAAATGGCTTGTAGCTGCACTATTCCAATCTTTGCGTTCATTGTCAGACGGACTTCTTCCCTGTGTGTTTGTCCCTAAATTTCCCTTTTCTTATAAGGACTCCAGTCATTTTGGATTTAGTGCCTACCCTAATCCAGTATGACATCATCTTACCTTGACTACATCTAGAGACTTTATTTCCAAATAAGGTACATTCACAGGTTCTGAGTGGACTTGAGTTTCGAGGAAATGCTATTCAACACAGGACAAGCCCACAGTAAGAAAGATATTTTATACATATGGGTGAAACAACAACCACAAAAAGCCTTGCAAAGCAATACTTATTATTGCTCTGTAAAATAAACTCTAATATTTTCTAGTCTCTGAATTTTAATTTTTTAAGTGTGACACAATCCACAAAAATGAATCCATGATCCAGTAACATATGGCCATCACAATCTGAAAACACTTAGCTAGACCAATAATATGTGCCATCTTAACATTTTAAGTCACTTGTAACATTTCACTAACTGTTCAACAGAAAGGTTGGCAAGACAAAGAGAGGAGAGGAAGGATATCAGTCCCACGACATTTTTTTGCAGCTGTCTAGAAGAGGGGGATATGGGATCATTGGGTGGCCTAGAACACAGAGTACTAATGCCATTGCCTTCAATAAAGAGTCCCGCAATCCTGTAGACAGTATGCATGCAAAGTGTATAGTAAGACCATCCCATGGGTCTTTGAGACAAAGAGGGTTAGAGGAAGCAGTAAATATCTAGGTTGCACTTATATTAAATAGCATTCTATATTATTTGCAATTAAAACATATCTGATTAATAAAACTTAGAGGGTATCTAGGTATTCTCACATTTTCTTCATCTGCAAAAGTTTCTAACCAAAAGGAGTAAAACACCCTTGAAAGGTAACCCTTCCTACAATTCCCTTGGCAAAAGTGTTATATGAGAAATCTCCAGGTGCCACATTGAATAATTCTGAGTTAGAGTCCTTGATAGAGAATAAAGAACAGAGGTGTCCTTTCCAAGTCACTTTTATGACTAGCCCCAAACCTTAACTACGAGCTAAGAGTTCATACCAATGATTAACCCAGGAACAAAACTCCTCTACAATATTAATTGATCTAATAAAATATTCTTCCTTAGGCTGCTTTTCATGCATTCATTTTATTATCAAGTAGGCAACCAGTCATAGGAGTTATAACTCTTCTTTTTTTTTCTGAACCCACATGCTAGGATGAAGTAATAGATATTAGGATGAGCTAGCCCTTTATAAAACTGCTCCAGAGAAACTTAAAAAATAAAGTTGTAATTTAAAACAAAGAAATTATCAAGGTGAAATTTTAATAAATAGTATTGTGCACATGAATTTTAGAGGGATATAGTTTTTCTGAAATTTTTCCTCCACATCTGGTTCCTCATAGACTCTCCTTGCTTTTAAACAGATTTTTAAGAAGTCTTTGTTTAAGGACATCTTTAAAATCTGTTTAAACATAAAAGACATGTCATTTTGAACCACAGAGCACTGGCCAAGCCTAGTCTTAAACATAACATATAATGCAAATGATAATAAATACTATACTTGAAAATTGGTATTTATATAATTATATTGCTCTTTATCATGTGGGTTAAAGCCAGTTTTATTGCTTTCTCTGTGGTAAGGTATTTTCATTGCTGTATCAGAAATTAACATCGTGATATATTTAATATATGCCCTGCAAGAAAATTCCTCTAAATTTTAGAGATCTAGGTGGCTATTTGGAGAAAATACTGAGCAACTTTTTTTTTTTTTTCTCATTACAGAGTGTATACTAACTAGTCCTAACACACTGGATTTTTTTTTTTGCCAACTTCCAAGAACCCCTCCAATGAATGAAAGGGTTTGGCAATTAGTTACCTTTTGGAAAGCCCATGGCAATATTATTTTTAAATTGCATCTTCCAATAAACTCCCAGACTGAAGAATGGTCTGCTGAGCTATCTCTAAGCAAAGGCTTGGATATTGTTCTTAAAATATAGACACTCTCCTCCACCTATGTTCAGAATCTTCATAACTGATCTCCTTGTGGTAATGATTCAACTTCAAAACTTTGGTTACTGATTACTATGGCCTATGGCACACAAGAAGTTGTAATAAAGTGAATTTAGGGGAGACCTCTAAAAACTCAGGTTTGTTCTAAAACATACCATGCATCTGAATGAAAGTATAAACTATTTAGTCATCTGCCACGTGACGCTGCAGATCAAGCAGATCAGGAATTAAGTTCTACAACCCACATGGATATTCTTTGTCAAAGATCAGCATCAGTTTTCTTTCAAGAAGTTTAATTTATTTTGACTACCGGAAAAATAGCAAGATAATTTGTTTTGGATGAGAAGCAAAGACATTCTCATAGATCCACCACAAATACATATTTACATCTATTATTTTCTGCATTTATTTTTGAAAACACTCAATCCAAAGCCATACTCTACCCTCAAGAATAGCCGATTTTTTCTTCCTGTAGTGTGATTGTTTATGCACTTTTATTATTTTCTCATCTAATTCTGAAACTAGTCTTTCTACTCTCTACAAATTGTCTTACCCAGTCATCAAGCAACTTAAAAAAAGTCTGTTATCTCATCCTAGAACTTAACTCAGGCAAAATTTAAGTGTTGGACATCATATGTTTAATAAAGACATCTTATTTTTGCTTCTTGCCTCATCATTAGTCATATTAGAGAAGTGAAAAATATGTTTCTAATAGAAAACTCAATTACTTGTCATTTAAGAAAACATCAGCAGGACAAAATTGACTGAGTTTCATCAATTCAATTTTAACCCATAGGGCCAGACCTAATGCCATCTGAAAACTGTGCTTTCTAAAGATGGATGCTGACTGAACAATTCAACAGAATCCTAATGTCAGCTGAATGTTAGGAGCAGTAACCCAGGGAGACAAAACAGTAGATTCCAAATTTCTTGGCCACAAAACTCCTACAGAAGTTTTCCTTAAGACCTGAGGTTGAGCAGCAAATGCTCCCAATCATGTTTATTTATCCAATCCAACTTGCTCTCAATATCTTTTTATTTCCACTGTGCTTATTTCCAGTTAGTAACAGGCAGGTGAATTCATTGAGCCCACAGTAGAGTCCTCTTTCCCCACGCATGTGACTGCATTTCTGAGCAGATGGAAAAGCTGTTTGTAGATGCTCTTTGTAGGGTACAAGGGAATAACAGATACTGTGAAGCCAAAAGAAGCCTCATCACAACTGGTGTTTACTTTCTAGACACTTTAAAAGGTATTTTTTTAGATTTCTTATCTCATTTGTTTTATTGGTTATCTATGCCATGACTAGAAATCCACATGGGGGAAAAGTAAAGAGCAAAAGAACATGATGGTCAGCTGTCTACCTTGACACGTTGCCTAGAGGTGGCTCTGTTCTCTTGAATCAGAAAACAAACTAACATCATCAAGTTTATCAAAGATATGATACTCAGAAGCCAATACAGACGTTTGGCTTGTTGTGACTTATATCTTTAAATAGGGTAGGAGGTTTTCAGTGGCCAGAAACCAAGGGCCAAGCCTCACAAGCCTCAGCATTTCTTTCATGCTCCCTGGAGAAGCCTGACCCGGTGTCCAGCACCGCCCTCTCCTCCAATAATGCTCTCAGTGGAAGAAGCTGTTCCATGATTAGGAAAATGGATTAATAATGATTAATAATGAGAATGCTGTCAAAGAGATCATCCATAACTAAAATATTATCCTACTAGCTCTCTCAACTATGTGCACATGGCTATGGTTTGAATGTTTGTGTCCTTGCAAAACTCATACATTGAAATTCTAACCCCCAAGGTCATGAGGTGGTATTAGGAGGTGGGGACTTTGGGAAGTGAGGTCCTAAGAGCAGAGCCCTCGAGAATAGTAGTACTGCCCTTATAAAAGAGACCCCAGAGAGCTAGCTAGTTCTCTTCTGTCATGTGTGAACATAGCGAGAAGGTGCCTTGTATGAGAAAGAATGCCTGCACCAGATTCTGAATCTGCCAGAGCCTTGATCTTGGACTTCCCAGCCTCCAGAAGTGTGAAAAATAGCCTTCTGTTGTTCACGAGTCACCCAGTGTATGGCATTTTGATATAGTCCAACCAGAGTGAGACACACAGACCCTCTCTGCCCCGTATTAAGTATAAACTTTTTAACTTTGGTCACTATTTTCTATAGCGTGGATGACTACCAGAAAGTGACTTCAGAACCTTGGGTTGAGGTCTATCATATTTACTATTACAATTACAATAACTACCACTTATTATTTAAGTGCTGCCACGCCTAAATATTCCAGGCATCGTGTTAAGTATTTTATATTATCCCATTTAATATTCAAAATAACTGTGTGAGGTTAGCACTATTATCTCCATTTTGCAGCTGAGAAAACTGAGGCATGAAGAGGTTGACTATCTTTCCCAATGTCACAAGGTGAAGCAGTGATTTTAATGCAAAACTGCCATTTTTTAAAACATTGTTTTACTCCTTTTCCTCTGGTAACTAGTTCCATGATGACATGTTCAGTCTGCCATAATTGCTATGTTATATAAACCCTGATAACTTTGACAGCTTTTTGGAGACTAAATAATCAGTCAGTGTGTTTGGCCAAGACAAAATAAACAGAAATGAGGGGACTATATCTTTGAGAGTAGGGGAGTTTGCCTTTGGAAGAGCATAGTGGGCCTTGTTGGATATAAAAATTCAGTTTTAAATTAAAGGCAATTTTATGCAGTAATACATGTATTTTTCAAACTCCTTTTATTTAACCAAATTTTATATCAAATTTGTGAAGCTAATCAATGGTTCTTCCCTTAGCTCCAGAAAAGTTCTGGCTCTTGCGCTGACTGGTTAGCTCAGCTGGTTAGAGCACAGCCTTTTAACACCAAGGTCAAGGGTTCAGTTCCCCATACCAGTCAGGCGTCAAAATAAAAAAAAATAAAATAAATAAAAAAAGTTCTGGCTGCAAGTGGCTTCTCTGACGACAGTTGTTTTTTTTTTTTTTAACTGAAATAAGGAGGTGAGCACTTATTGGTTTTTTGAGCTAGCTCTCTAAATTTGGTAACCTTTGAATTAAATTTTTCATCTTAATAAGAGTAAATAGCACTTAACATTTCACAAACTTAAGAAAAGTATTGAGATTAGATTCATTAATAAGTTGCACTAATTTAGTCTCCAGTGTTACATCTGGTTTGGATCAGATATTTGGAATTTTTCCTTCTCATTTTCAAAATTTGTTACAGATGCTAAGAATACACAGCATCAGTTGCTCTAACGGACTAGGACAATTTTTGGAAACAAGGACTCTTCCCCAGCTGAAGGATATGGCAGATACCACAGTGGGATATTTTTTTTAAAAAGTGGAAATGTCTGATATAAAATTATATTTTTATTTTATTAATAAAATCACAAATAATACTCATTTCTTTAAAATAAAAAGAGAATCCTTATATTAGTGGTTAGCTAAATTTAATCCCAATCAAGCTATTCAAATATCCATATGTGTGTGTTGTCATCTTCCTTCTAATGCAACTAAAAATAAAGTCATAATCCTAATCACAAACTAACTACGAGGTATACCAATTTGGTTTTCAGTTTTTATCACAGTCCTCAGGGCTTCAGTATGTTCTAAATAATGTTTGTTTAATTAACAGATGCAGATGTATATTTTTGCGCACATATCTGTAAATATAAATATAAACGATTATGATCGAAACAACTTTGTGAATTAATTATAAGTATCTATTTCCATAGATAAACATATTATATATAAACATACATAATCAAAAAAATGAGATTCAAACTTTTTCAGATGTTTGGACCATGCTGATTATTGAAAATAATTAAAAATAAAGATTATATTCTGGTCCAAATGTGCATGAGTTTTGCTCAGTTAAAATAACAGAAAATTAAAAGGAATATGAAACAATCCATATCACTGCAGCTGATTCCATTAATAAGGAAAACAGTCCAAAGGGACAAAAAAGAATAATAAGATTTATAATGGTGAGCATGCTAATAATATTGATTTGATCATCACATACTGTATACAAATACTGATAGTCAATTCTGTACCCCATAAATATGTATAATCAATTATGTTTCAATAGAAAAATAAATAAAAATAAAATTTAAAAAAAATCAAAAAAGTTCAACTACTTAAAGTTTTACGTACCAGCAATCTAAAGTGAAATCATACAATTCTTTATTTTAACCTAATTATATGTATATATATAATTCCTCATCCTCAGTTTTCTCAATCTGAAAAGCTCTGAGAGCTAATATTTTCTCACCTAACTCTAGTGCGCAAACTTATTTACTGATAAAACCTGTTCGTAACTGCCACTTTATCACTTAAGGATCATAAACTTGTCCCATCATCAAATGCCCAAATGCAACCTGCTGGTGAGGCTGATGTCAATATGATATATCCTCTTATGCAAGACTCACCAGCAACCAAATGCTATAATATATACAGATATGTGGCTCACATTTAAACTTGCCTACACTGAATTTTAATAAAATGTTTTCTGTAGAAATAAGAAGTACTAGAACATGGATGGTTTTTATTTTCTCTTATTTTATATACAAATTTATGACTATACAAATAAGCTCCCACAGTATTTATTTACCCATCTGAATATCAAGACTCATAAGTTTCACTGCGGAACTATTAATAACTTTGACTACAGTGTCTGCCCCACATTGCCTTTATGTTGCTACATAATATCTGGCATATGCATGCCTTTCCAAAATCTGAGAAGAAAAATCTGAATTTTTAAATATGTAAATGTTTTGAACAAAAAAATTAGACACCCTAAATTATTTTCATCTATGTGTCTGTATTACAGTATCTCTCTGTGAACTAGGTGGGATGTATATATCACTGTTTAATATAAAGAAATATTATTCTGTGAAGCACAACTTATGGCAAAAATGTCTAGCCTTGTTATCAAAAATTCTTTAACATTATACCTTTTTTTTTTTTTTTTAATTTCTGAGGGCATATTCAGAGGTTACCAAAGATTTGATACTCTGTTCTAAGTCATCTTTGGGACCAAATCTAAACACAATATTGATCGATAATTACATCCAATTTTATTGATTTGTTATGGTATAACCTCACTTATCCAACTACCAGGGCTGTCCATATTCACCAAGCAAACATTATATGTCAAGTATTGTTTCTGAACAACACCCTCAAGATGGTTATTCTCTTTTCAACCAGTGATCAGAAATGTTTAATATTATATCCAATCAATGGGAAAAGGAAAACTATGGAAAGAATGGAGAGCAGATGTTTCCGGCTTCCTATCCTCTCCACAAACTTTATGGCACCCATCAGAGTCACCGTCATTATCACCCATAATAAGGCCTCTCAACTTATCATGTGTGAAACTCAAAATAATCAAAGTAAAAATGAGAAGACCTTCAATAAGTGATTATTCCTTCCTCTGTTAAATGAATTGATATTTAGTTCAATCATTGACTGTTCACATTATTCCATTTGCCCCTCAGAGCATTGTTGGGTTAATGTACGGCAAGGGCAATTATGACTCCAGATAAATCTAAATAAAGTATATGCAGATATTCAGTTTTGCCTAGATTTGAAGATGTTTGATTCAATGATCTGTCACCTCTGAACATATAGCGTCAGGACATCTACTACTCACTCCCTAGTGGGCATCTCACATTTAGACTAAGAAGCAGGTAGTGTTGTCTCCAAGGAGGCAAATTTCCTGGCTGAGCATCAGAGTCAGAACACTCAGAGACAAATCCATTACGTTTATAAAACGAAATACAGCAGCTGACTCAGAGAAACCAGAACAGGAATATTCACGGAATAGGCCCTTCAGATAGAGATAAGTCCCAGCTGTTCCAGCTTAAAATTCTATGTTTGTAGTGTGCTTTGACATCATAGCTTTCTCTGAGAGCAGTTGACCTTTGGCCTCAGTGTTTTTGCCACCCTTTGACATCTTCTAACTCTTAACTAAGGTCTTTAGCCTGTTACCTATATTCCTGATTTTTCTACAATCCCGATCAGTTCATTTCACTTTCCAACCCACTTCTAGCCTGCTTACTTCAGTAAACAATCTCCACCGAGCTCTGGCTTTCCATTCATGGTTGGCAGCTGCATATCAGACTCTGCAGCTAAGCCTGTACTCAGCAAAGCTAGCACATTCTCTGCTGCACTCTGTGCCACATGTAAAGCCAAACCAGATAATCAGAATTTATCTGCAGCTGTGCGATTTCTGGTGCAGTAGATACTTTGCCTACTTAAAAGTACACTTACTCCTAGTTTTACACTATTTCTCCTGCTGTCATCTTTTACATCACCTCTTCCCCATCTCTCAAGCTAGATCCCTTTCTCTTGCAGTGAGCAAAGAAGTGTGTAGTCCTGATTTTCTAGTCTCTGATTTGATTGTAGGCTAAATGCTGTATAGTCCATTTTGTGTTGCTATAACAGGATACCTGAGACTGGGTAATTTATAAAGGAAAGAGGTTTATTTGGCTTACGACTCTGGCACAGCTGCATCTGGCATGGGCCTCAGGCTGCATCTACTCACAGCAGAGAGTGGCAGGCAGCCGGCGGGTACAAGCAGATCACATGGCGAGAGGAAGCAAGAGAGAGAGAGGGGAGGTGCCAGGGTCTTTTAAACAACCAGCTCTCTGGCAACCAGTAGAGTGAGAACTCACTCACTATCCCCACCCTTCAGGGAGAGCATTAATCCATTCATGAGGGATCTGGCCCCATGACTCAATCAGTTTCCAACACTGCCACATTGGGGATCAGATTTCCACATGAGTTTTGGAGGGGACAACACATCCAAGCTCTATCAATGACACTCAAGGTGTTTCCTGACAACAAGCAATAAGTTCTCCCCTAGTTCGACTTCTCTCAGCCTCTTGGCTAACTAACTTTCTGCTTGTTTTTCTACTTTTTACCGGCTGATCTCCCAAAAATTATCTGAGATTCATCCTTGACCCATGCTCTGGTTCAGCTGGATTTTGTTATTAATCAGTATAATCAGTCAGTTTTTTCTTCTCAACATCTTGCCATTGACTGTTATTTTATAACTATGCTTTCTTAAAGGTATTTCCCTGTGTACAGAACTAACATTAACCATCTTTAGCAATATCGTATGAATATAAATAACTTTTTTCACATGTGGCTCTGTTGTATAGGAAATTCTAAATTATATAGCTGTTAAATTTTACCTCATCATGACTAAAATTTGAATAGTTTATTCATTTTAAATGGATTTTATTTTGAAAGTAGACATGGATTTCATTGGAATAAAACTTTCAATCACCAATACAATTTGACAAGTGCTTTGCAAAGAAGCAGTCTATAAACATCATTTTTTAAATTCTTACGAGTGCTGTTATTATTATTCCCATTTTACTGAAGAAATAGTGGAGGACAAATGTCAAACTACCTCAAAGTTTAGCAGCTTAAGACAACAAACATTTATTATCTCACACTGTTTCTGAAGGTCAAGAATCTGCATGTGGTTTAGCAGAGCAGGTGTAGTTCAGGGTCTTTCATAAGGTTTCTGTCAAGCTGACTGCAGTAATCTCAAGGATCAACTATGCAACTCAGGGCTGGAGGACAGTTTCTAATCTCATGCACATAGTTTTTGGTAGGATTCATACTTACATTGATGTTTGGACCACATGGGTCGCCTGTATTTTTTCTGAGTGGTCCCTCAACGTGGTATCTGGCTTTCCCACGTGAATAATATCCAGGATGGAAGCCGCAATTTTTATAACCTGACTTTGTCAGTGACATACCATCACTTCTGCCATTATTCTATTCTTATAAGCAAGCTACCAGGTCCAGGGATTACTGAAAAGGAGAGTATTACACAAGGGCACAAATACCAGTTGGTCTCTTGGGCCAACTCAAAGGCTGTCTGCTCCTGGTGGCAAAGTGTAGAGGCACATTTGAAGTTTGGACAGATTGCAGCAACTTCTGAGGAAGCTATTAATTATCAAGCCAAGTACACATTTATTGTCCCAGTATTTCCCTGAGTGCAAAGTAAAGAATTCTACCAACTCATGCAAGATTATTTTGTGATATCCATAACCAACAGGACTTTGGAAAGAAAAAAAATCAGTGGTTACATAAGATAGTAGAAAATCGCATTTGTTCCAGTGAGGCTTTTCCAACTCCAGAATCCTAAAGCAGACTCATAAGGAAAAAAAAAAATCAGAAAAAGAATAAGAAATGTTGATATACCACACACCCTACAATGCTGGGAGACTGGCTCAAACCCATCTCAAAGAAAAGATTCCCTGGAAAGCCAGCAGTGTAAATTAATAGAAGCAGATTTTTCCCAAGTCTATTTTCCTTTCTTACTGTGTTTTATACAACAGATGACCAGTTTTGAATTTGCAACAATATAGTGAAATATTAGAGGTCTTCAAAAAGTTAATGGAAGTATTTGTATTATCTTTTAATTCCATTTTTTCACAAACATTTCTTTCTTTCTTTCTCTTTCTTTCTTTCTTTCTTTCTTTCTTTCTTTCTTCCTTTCTTTCTTTCTTTCTATCTATCTATCTATCTTGAATATTCATGAGATAAAAAGCTAATTGTCTCCCCTCCTGCCCATGATGTGAAGGCCAGATTCATACTGGGGGCATATCTATTACCAGAAATTACTATTGCACCCTTTGTCCCCACCCAATTATTCCCCAACCTCCCTCCCCCCACTCCACTTTGTAGCCATAGGAATGTTCTCTACCTCTGTAGGACCACAGGACTACTATGGTCTTTCTTTCTTTCCTTCCTTCCTTTCTCTGTTAGCTCCCATGTATGAGTGAACACATGTGGTATTTGTCCCTCTGTGCTTTGCTTATTTCACTCAACATAAGTTTCTCCAGGTTCATCCATGTTGTTGCAAATAGGAGTATTTCATTCCTTTTTTATGGCAGAGTAGTATTCCATAGTGTATATATACCACAGTTTCTTTTTCCAATCATCCATCAATGGACATTTAGGTTGGTTCCATGTCTTGGCTATTATAAACAGAGCTGTGATGAACATGGGAGTGCAGTATCTCTTCGACATGATGATTTCCATTCCTCTGGATATATAAAGGATTGCTGTATCACATGGAAGATCTATCTGTAGTTGTTTGAGAAACCTCCATATTGTTTTCCATAGTGGTCAAACCAATTTACAGTCAACTTTTTGACATACACTCATATACTTATGTGTCTTATATGTCTTCCACCGGCATTCATACCTCGAGAATATATTTATTTTAAGCTATACTTTTATATCATGAAAACTCCAGAAAATCTTCATCCTAAACAGACAATACTGGTATTATTAAGTTTATAAAGATGGTTGCTGTGCTTGATTTTAATGAGGATTATGTATGTTAAACTTTGCTTCCTTACTGGTTCTCTTCTCTTATTTTAAGACGTAGCTTTTTTAAAAGTCATGCAAATATAGCCTTCAATATCCCCGTTAGTATCTGATTATAAATGACTAACTGAAATTTACAAGTAGTCTAAAATGTAATCTAACCAATTGTTTCAATCTCCTTAATGACAAGGTTTTTCCCAGAGCAGTTATTACCACAGCATACTCACAGGTAGAAGCATTATCTGGTTATTGTCTAGTAAGAGAGGTACTATTTTATTATCTGAAATGACAGGTAGTACATCATCAGGTTGATCCTGCATAATTTTGAAATGCAGATGCACCTCATTTTTCCAAAATTGTCTGGAGTCAAACTGTTCTGCATAGGAAATTTTTCAAGATAACTGACTCTTAAGCCATTTAAGAGAAAATGAAATGACTACTGTGTACTGCGCACTAACTACTGCTTGCATGTGCTCAGCATATTTCAGATGAGGACACTAAGACTCAGAATTAACCTATTCAAGGTCATCTCGCTAGGAGGTAAAATAGCCCAGTCCTGAGCAAAATCTTCCAGACTCCAACCCCCAGTTTTTTACACATGCCACATTATGACCCAGAACAGGAGATGTAGATGTACCAGAGATAGACTGAATACAAATATTCATTGTAACCTGTTTGAAAATATACGTATATATATACAATTTCTAAAACACAGTGTACCTATTTGTATTTCCTTAGGGTACACAGAAAATAAACTATTTTTAAATGGCTATTGATTTGATTTATTATTAGCATCAGCTAACATACTGTGTACAACTAGCATCACACACGCATGCATGGTATGTCATTATTTTCAAAGCACTTTTACATGGCCTCAAGGGATCATAAAAAAGACAATGCACAGACTACAAAAAGTATTTGATTGTCCCCATTTAGAAAATGAGAATTCTGAGTCTTAAAAATATTACATGATTTTCTTAAAAATCATAAGCTAAGAAGTGTCAAGATCAGCGACTGAAATCAAGTTATGTTCATTTTTGGTACAGACTCTTTTGTTCACATATTACTGATTCCCTAACAGGCTGTTGAGATTGGGAGCTCATTAGTCACTACTTCAAAATGGCCTTAGTAAGCTATGATTTCAGGACACTTGTACATTTTTCCACAATATTTCTTTCTCTCCCATGAGTAGCAAATTGTCATTTACTTTTCCAATTTTTGTCACTGTTTCTCTTTATAATATTTCCCATCATCCCTCCTTTTAAATTCTTACTACCAATTTGATGTTGGCTTGAAATCCAATCATCAAATGTTTAAAATAAGAATTTTCTGGCTATGAGACACCATTGAAAAGTAAAGTACCTGAGCTTGCATTTTAGAGGGGATATTTGCTTGTTGTTTGTTCCTTCCTTGTAACTGTAAGATTAACACATGTTCATTATTTTAAAAATTACAAAATATAGAAGGGCTTAAATATGAAGCATAAATATATGACCTTTATTCTCAGCAGTCAGATAACAATTCAATATTTATCATATTTTCTACTATGTATATTTTAATATTGTTATTATTAGTGTGACTATCATTATTATTATTATTTTTAATGTACTAGCCTATATCCTGCTTTTTTTACTTAGGATTTAAATTGAATATTTTTCAATGTCAATAAATTATTTTTAAAAACATTGATTTTGATTTCTGCATAAACTTTATGATGTGAATATGCCATAGCTTATTTAGCTATTTTCCTTTTGTTTCACTTTACGTTGCTATATAGTTTCTATTTGTAGTTATGATTCTATAAAAAACCCTCTTTGACCAATCACAATGTTGACTCGGATTTTTAATTGTCAATTGAAAATCCAAGATAATGAAAAATTTAGGTTCTACATACATGCAGCCAAATTCTTTTCTCAGCAGCTATATAAATTTATTCTCCTGCCAAAATTAAACAAATTTTAATTACTTGAATAACTTCCTCTGGCTTTGATGATGACTTTATTTGCTCCCTACAGGTGAACTGGTTGTGTTTTAAACATTTGAAGTTGTAGACATCTCTTAAGAAAGTGAGATGCTATCATAATCAAGCATGCAAGGTTTTCATTCTACTGTTAGAGATTTTTGTTATCCTTAAAGTTCTATTTTATCATTAATGTTTAGAAATCATAATTTTGATTCACACACCTCCAAAGGCTGTGTGCTTTGAGCTGCCTTTGCAGTGTGTGGGTACCGGCTTACAGAACCATCTGCAGTCTTTCCGACTCCCCTCTTTGGGTCTGTACATAATTCCAAAACAGCTGTCTTATATTAAATTACAATCTGTAACTGTGCCATAGTGTAAAGTTAATTTGTCCATTTTGTCAGCGTATCTGTCGGGGGTGGGGGGAATTGAACTATCATAAAGCATAGCCATTTTCAGGATATAAAAAGAAAACCCTAAAGAAAAGTTAAGAAACATGCATATTTCTCAAACTACATGTTAGAATCTAATTGTAACAGCAGCACATGGTTTGAATTAGAAAAGTCCCAAATACTTATTGGGCAGTATATTTCAGGCAGTAGAAAGTGGCCACAAAACCAAGACCATTCATCTACAGCAAGCTTCTGCAGCACGCGTGACTCTTCTCCAGCTTTCATGATCATCCTCTCTCTGTGGGCCCAATGCTGTTCTGCCTTCTCTACATTCTGCCCAACATCTCTTTTTCTAACATCATTCCCAAGCTTTTTTCTCTTAGGGCAATGTCCTCTGCCTATTCCCTATATCCTCCCTTTCTAAACTGCCTTGATTTTGTCATATAATACAGTCACTGGTCCCCTTGAAGCCTCCACACCTCTACCATACCACCCAACATAGGTTCATCCTCCTGTTCAGTTTCTGTTTTTCTCTTATCTATTGTTTCTCAACTACCTGCCCAAGACAGACTGCTCAAGTGAGTAGAAAGGACATTCATTACACATAGTTAATCCCTTTTCTTCATACCCATTAGCTAATGTGGCACTTGTATATACTAAACCCTACTTATACATTCAAATTACTCCTAATGCAGACGTAAATAATTGGGGAGGGGATTGTGTCCTCAAACTGGGTATATTTATTTCCTCTTAGAGGATCCCCCACCCAGGATGAGACAGATCGAGCTCCGTATGTAATAAGGCCTTATTCTTCTATATTCAAATCATTTCTTCTGCCCAAACCACACTGCCAAGTGAATCCAGGACAGAAAGAACTAGAACACTATCAAAACAAAAAAACCTGTTCCCTCTTAAGATCTATAAATGATAAGACATGTATTCTTAAGCACATTCATGTTTTATACTCCAGCGTACATACTTTTCTTCCACTACAACATGATTAATTATTTTCCTTTATCTTTCTCTTCTCTTTGATCTTGGGCACATTTTCTTGCTTCTTATAACAGAGACATACAATTCCCCAGCCCTATAACATCCCTATGGTTAAAGTAAGGACTCTTAGAGTTTCTTATTTATTTTTGCTATTTCATAAATAAATATGATGTTTTTAAGTTATGAGCATTTCGCTATGGGGCATTATGAAGTGAAGAAGTCTGGAAGCTAATGCTTTTTTCATACTTGCCTTGAGTGAGATCGGGCTGAGTACCTGGTTTTGTGTGTGTGTGTGTGTGTGTGTGTGTGTGTGTGTGTGTGCGCACGCGCACACACACGCGTGCGCATGAGTGTGTGTGAGTGCATGTGTGTGTGTGTGCAAGCACACACAGGCACGTGCTTTGCCTGGGGTCATAGCCTCTGCACTGAAAGGCTGACCTCTTCAGCCACTCTTCCCAGTTCTCCAGTAAGCACATCACAATTACAAGGCTCTAGTATCCAGGCAACCTGCAAATAGGTGCCTATTAGTGATGTAAGTACCAAATGATGTGTACAAATAATATTGCTTTCAAACAAATGTGGTTTTCTCCCGGCTCACTTTATAAGGATTGACTGTATTGGGGATCTTTGTTTATTTAAATTCTCCCATAAAGAAAGAATAGGAAAAAAGGATATGATATTTTGACAGTCTTTGTATTTTTTCTCTTGAAAAATGTGTGGAAGCTTTCAGTTGGATCCAAGTACTTCCATTTTTGTTCTCAATCCCATTTCTAAAAATGATTACTGTATTTTTGTTCTCAATCCCATTTCTAAAAATGATTACTGTATTTTGATATTGGTCTTACACTGACTAATTTTTATACAGGATATTGATTTCTAATTTTGTTGCTGGCAGTTCATCACTCAACTTGTAGGACACATCATTCTTGCTCTGAATTGAAGTTCCATATTATTCATCTTGATCCTTTATTCTAAGCAATGTTATCTCTTTTCTTTATACCGCAGGTCATTATCTCTCCCTAAGGATTTATCTTGTTGAAAAATGCATTTTTCTTCATTTTGTTGTTAATGAGAAATTAAAATGTATTACAGGCACACAAGGGGATTGATTTAGAAGCTTAACATTTGAAGAAGTAGTAACAAGTTAGCCTTAATATTGAATTAGCAATATAAGGTGTGTATTTAGGAACCTCTAAGCCATGAGGAAACCTGCATTTAGAGACCCATTTCTATGCTGGTGAGTTCCCTCTTCCTAAAAATACATATAGATTTATTTACCACTGTGACATCTATGTCTTTTAAATGAGAGGTGGAGGAAGAAGAGATGGGTGTATTGAGCTAAATACAGTAGAAGTGCAAGTATGCTCATAAATCTGCACCATGGTCGGTGTTTGTAAAGGCTGAACCTTCTTTACCATTCTTTCTTAGTTTACCTCAATAACTGAAACAAGATCTAATTGTCTTCTGGCCAGAAGGAGGCTTCCTCAGGGTATGGTGGGGAGGGAGAGGAGAAAAAGAGGGCTTTCACCCTACAAGGAATACTTTCAAACTCAGGTAAGCCAGCGTCAGCAGAACCCTGCAGGTTTGCTTGCCTCCGCCCACCCTCCGCCCTCTGTTTGCAAGCCTTCCTGCACATCACTCCCACACTCTTCTTCTACAGCAGAGCTTTTATCATGTCGCTCCCCTGCTCAGGAACTTGCAGTGGATGAGAATAATAGTACTAACACCGCACATTAGCACACAGTCTTTCCATTTGCAAAGTGCTCTTGCATGTGTTATTCACATCTTCCTAACAACAATCTCTGAGCACTTGTTAGATCAAGTCCAAACCCCTTTTTCTAGCATCATCTTAACACTTTCCTGACTAGTTAGCTGTCTTTTTTTCACTTCTCCCATAAGCAAGCTCTCAGCCCCTCCTTTGCTCCCTCTGAGGCTGCATTTATTTCACTGTCCTTTTGCATACCCTCTTCCCCCACTCCTCCAACATCCCCAATCCCTCCATCCCACCCCTTCTAAAAATACTTCCCTTCTGCCTCTTTTTGTCTCCTTCTGAAAGCCAGGAGGAAATGTCTGCTGGCCAGGGGACGGCATGATTTCTGAGGACCCACTGCCATCGTGCATCCCCCATTCTCACCTCACTGTATCAGTCTGTACTGGACACACGGTACAGCTTCTTCCTACTCCCATGGGCAGTTGTGTTTGGCATCTACACTTGGCCTCCTGACCCTCAGCTGCTTGTCGCGTGGTTACTGCCTTAGTTTACTTGCAGATTCAAATTAGGCCATGCTTATTCCCACCCTCAACCACTTTACATAGCTCTAAAAATTTCTGTCAGGGTCACAGCAGGAGACTATGTGACATATCCATTAACTCTACAGAATATTCTATAGAAATATTTCCTCAGTCATTTGACATTAGCTTCATTTTCTTTTGGGGAAGACATTCAAGTTAGCAACACGGCATAATCTCTCCTCTTAAACATGATAGACCAGTGGGGGAAAAGTAAGTAACGCGGACTTCCTTCAGCTCTGCCATCTTCAACATCTGTGCAAGGAAATCTAGTTTCCCAGACTCTCTGGCAGCTGGACGGTAGGTAAGACGGACACTGAAGCCCAGAGTATCTTCTCTCTAAGACCTCAGCCACAGAAATCTTCATGACATGAGCTGCAGTAGGATTGTGCTTTCTTCCGATTATTCACATTAAGTGTTAAATGTTCATGAGAATAGATGTCTGCGGGTTCAAAGACAAAAATTCTCACCATCTGTTTCTCTATATGGAAAAATCTTTGTTTGTTGTTTCTTTATCTTTCTCTTCTCCAGTCTCTCAGTTGCTTCTCTCTTTCCTTTCCTCTCCCTCTTTCTCCATCCCCCTTTTCTCTCTCTCTCTCCTTCCCCATCCTCTTTTTATCTGCTCCCTCTTTTCTTTCTTTTGTACAACAATTCATTGGTTACAATAATTATTATTCATTAGAGAATCTGGCCATGATGTAATTATGTCCCAGGTGTGAACATAAAAGTACTAGAGAATAAATAAAACACACAGAGCTCTTCGCCAAGACCCCGAATTCACCTTTAGTTTTCAGAAGTTTGACTATCACGTGTCTCATTGTGTATTTCATTGGCTTTATCATATGCAAAATTGCTCAGTTCCTTGAATCTTTAAGTTTGCCTTTTGATAAATTTGGGAAATTTTTAACTATTATTTTTTAGTATCTTTGCAGCCCTGTCTTCTTTCTTCTTTCCTTCCAGATTCTGATGACATGAATGTTGGAATTTTTTTTTAAATTCCCACAGGTCCATGAGGATCAATTCTTCTATTTATTTATTTATTTTATTCTATTTTCTCTTTTGTTCAGATTGAATATCTACAGTACTATAATTTTTCTTTTGTCCCCTCCATTGTGCTTTTGAGCCCATCTATTGAGTTTTTTATTTGTGGTTATAATTTTCAGTTATACATTTTTCATTGGTTTACCTTTTGTGTCTCCGACTTACTTTGCTGTGACTTTCTATTTCTTTGCCGAAACTTGCTATTTTTATCATTTGTTTCAAGCCCATTCATAATTGCTCATTGAAGCACCTTATAATAGTTGCTTTAAGTTCTTTGCCCGAAAACTTTAACATCTCTGTCATCTCAGTATTAGTATCCATTGACTGTCTTTTTTTCACTTAAGCTGAGATGTCCCTGGTTCTTGATTTGATGAGTGACTTTGTACTGGTACCTGAACATTTGGAGTATTATGCTATGAGAGTCTGCAGCTTATTTAAACCTTCTGGTTCTAGCTGCCTTCTCCTGACACTTCTCCCATAGAAGGATGGGTCATGCCACCTCCTTACTTGCACATGTGGATAGAAGTCCACATTGATAGAAGTCCCACTTGGCTTCCACGGATACATCCCTGGCTGGGAGGGGTAGAAATACTCTCACTACTGCTCTCACTAGGCCTCCACTGACATACAGGGGTCAGGAAAGGTGGGGAAAGAGGATGTAACCTCCTTAAAATTACACTGGGTGGATAGTGAAAGTTCTGGTTCTCCACTGGGCCTCCTCTGACACTAACTCAGAGGGCATGAGAAAGGATGCCTCATTCTTCTTGATAAAGTGTGGGCAGCCTCTTGAAGGGTTGTGAGCATGGATGAAATAATCCTCTGCCTTTTACTAGTGGAACACAGGTTTCTAAATATTGGTAAACGCAACATGGGTTCTTTCTTTCTGAAGATTATTAACTCATACTTCATGCTCCTTAGCCAATTTTTAAATATTTCCAGCTTATAAATATGCTGTATTTTTTTTTTTTTCGGTAAGTCCATTAAGATCATTGAAAAGAACACAAGATCACAAAAAGACAAACACAGAGTGGAAATGAGTCTTTACTACTATAAATGTCAGTATGCAGAAATAGCATTAATGAATCAGCAATTTTTCCTCAGGAAAGACAATAATGGAAGCATGAGGAATATATAACCATGATAATAGTATGTAATGCATTAGCCTATTATTCTTTAAATTATCTATTTTTATTTATAATTATCCTTGTTTATTATATCAAAATAATGCCAGTATTTAAAAGGTATGAAAATATTATTTTATCCCATTTGCTAAAACATAAAGAGAATGTATCCTGCACAGCACACACTCAGATTTCCATATCAAGTCATTGAGAAAATAAACCAAGTACTAAACAATATGGTTAACAAGTAGTAGCATACTAAACAACTACTTAAGAGACCTGTGTCAGAGTTCTTCCTCTGAGGAGTGTGGTGACATTGCTAGGTCTGTTTTTTGATCTATAAATGAAGAACTTTGATTAAGGGAATCAATGTCTGATACAACTCTAATATTTTATGCATTGAAGTGAGGGCAAAATTATTACATTTCAGCATGTAAGCGGAGCTTAGATACAATTCTGTGTCTATGGAATCGTGGAATACAGAGTTAAATATTGTTTGCAGACTAATAAAATGTTTTGTATTGTAGAGGTAAAGGGCCATTAGCTTCATTCTTTTATAAATTCTTTTTATTATTGTATGAATCAAGGTTCTCCAGACAGATCAGTAAGAGGGTGACAGAGAGAGGGAGAGATAGAGAGATTGATTTTTAAGGAATTTGCTCATGTTTGTGGTGACTGGCAATTCCAAAATCTGTAGTGCAGGCTCATGGACTGTAAACCCAGAAAGGATTTCAATGTAACAGTTCTGAGGCAGAATTGCTGCTTCTTCTGGAAAGCTCAGATTCTTCTTTTAAAGTCTTCAACCAAGTAAATGAGAACTTCCCACATTCTCAAAGATAATCCCCTTTTCTTAAAGTCAACTGATCGCAAATGTTAATCACTTCTACAAAATACTTTCAGAGTAACATCTAGATTATTGCTTGACCAAAGAACTGAGCACTATAGCCTAAGCCAAGTGGACATATAAAATTAACCATCACAGTGATGATGTGGGCTAATTATAGTACCTCTTATTTAGCACCTAAAATATCTTAGGAATTATTCTTGCTGATTTAAATAAGTGGTTTTGTGTAATTTTAATACAACCTTACAAATTATATATTGCTATTTTCACTTGAGACATAGGGAAATTGACTCTGATTAATAAAAATTTGTCCATAGTCACAAAGCTAGTAAATGGTACAGTCAGGATTAAATTCAGGCTTACTTGATTACAAACTGTGACAAGATGAATACTGGAAAAAAAGTCAGAAAATTCAGATTCAGACACTTTATTTCTCAAGACCTAGCTTTTGAACTTGGGGCATGTAACAGTCATATTTTATCCACATCTATAATGTAGAGTTAGCTCCTTAAAAATAATCTGTGATGTTATATTAGTACTGCTCACATTTACCTGCCTTTCTTTTAGAATACATTCTTGCCTTTTAAAGAATACACATTCCTCAGGAGTTTGGGTCGGGCTGTTCTCTTGAGCCATGTAGTGAACATTTTGTGCTGGCTGATTATTCACTTAAATAGAGTAGAGACAAACCATTATAAGGAATTATGAATCTACACATTGGAAGAAAATCCTATGATTTTGTTTTGCCCATCAGCCTTTCCATCTGTACTTGTACTATAACAAAACAAAAATACAATTAAATGATTAAGAAACCCCATGAACCGAAGCAAACAGTAAGGTTGGCTGATGCCAGATGGTGAATTTTGCAGAGCCTCACTCAACACCTTTTTGCTCCCTAGGTGTCTTGGCCCAGTATCTACTTATCTCAGAAACAGAAAGCAACTTTTTCGACACCATTACCTCCTGCTTACCCAGTGCAGTTCTGAAAGAGCATGCTGGATTCTTCTTGTCTCATACATCAACTACAACACTGTCAGCTAAGTTCCATTTGCAGAATCTTTATTACTGCTGATGATGTCAGAGCAAAAGAACATACCTTGATTAATAGATTGCAGGTGGAATTTACAACACTGGCAGCTAAAAATGATCTTTTGATTTATAAACTGAGAACATTCAATGTAAAAGTCACTGAGGGTGAATAAATATGTTCAAAACCCACCAGATCACTTTAGGAAATTGATTTTCTATTTGTAATTACTATTTAAATGCCATTAAAAACTCCTTCGCTTGCTGATTTGCATGTGTTTTTCATTCTTCTGAAATTATTTGCCTTTTTTGAGGAAAATCATTGTAGAGAATCCTTCTACAAGGACCTAGTTGCCTCTGTGAGTAATTTATCCTTATTCTGACACAATGGAGCATGTGTGTATTTGTACATGACAGATACACAAACTCACACAGCATATACATATAAATATGAAAGTCTGAAAGATTATTTACTATAATTCAAAATATGCCTGATGATGTAATATTTTTATAATTAGGATATTTATTTGCACAGGATTTATTTTTATAGAGGTTAAACAAATCAGCTTCTTACTTTTATCTTGCTCCTCTACTGCCTCTTTAATAAAAAAAAGACAATTTAACAATTTATTATCTGACTTTAAACCTTTTTTTCTAGAGGGCTGGCTTAAATAAAGCTGGATTATTTTCTTGTGTAAAGTAGAGGCAGTTAGTGTTAGTGACTTGGTAAAAGCTACACATCTTCTGACAGTGAAGGTCATTCAATTTTTTGCATGTCTCATCATACCACCACCTTTAAAATCGGCATCCCAGTAGAAAGGTACCTGACACATTACTCTTAAACAAGGAACCCACACAATGAATAAAACAGTTTTATTCTATTAAAGAAGAGTTCCTGGCTATTTCAATGCTAATATGTCACTTAAAAGTACAAAAAATATGTTGAGAAATAGATATCACTTAAAGTATTTCTGCAGAACCATTCTTTTATAAACATTATTTATTTATTTATTTTAAATTGATGAATAAAAATTGTATGTATTTATCAAACACAACATGTTTTGAAATATGTATACATTGTGGAATGACTAAATCAAGCTAATTAACATATACATCTCTTAGCATACTTATCTTTGAGGGGTGTGTGTGTGGCAGAGTCTGTTTTTTTCTCACATTATCCTAATTTTACTTTATTGCCTATGTTACAACTCTCTCCCTCCCTTTTTGGAGTCAGTAGAAATGGTTTGTTCATTCATTATCATTCTTTCATCTGCTGACATTTATTGATTGAAATTCAGATACTCAGCTTTACCAGTAATGGAGTATACTTCTGCATAGTGTCAGAGATAAGTAGTATATATTAGAGAGGGTCATCATTCAGAAGACATGCAAAAAGCATGCCTCTGTGCATTAGAGATAATGTTCACAATTCTCTATTATTATGTGGCATCAAAACATCAATGTCCACGTTAACACAAAAATATAGTTTAGCATCCCAAATCTACAAATATAATTACTAATTAGATCTGTGAGATCTCATATTATTTTTTCATTATGATTCTCCATGGTTATTCTAGAGGTAACATAGAATAGTATGTTTTTTTTTAATTTCCTCAAAAATAGCCTTTCTAAATTTCCGTAGTCCATGAACCAGTTGGAGACATAGTAGGCGTGCCCCTCAGTTAACATACTTGGATGTGAAAGAAGTTTAAATTTATGTTCTATTATCTTATTATTAGCTTAATTTTGAGCCACTATCCCACTGGGTTAGTATGCCATTAATCTTAGTCTTTGGAGGAAGGGATTTGCCCTCATTCCTCATGCCTCAGGTGTTGTCAAGGTTTGGAATGGCTTACATACTATCAAGGCATTCAGCGACAGGTGACAGCTAGCACTCAAGTAACCCATCCTCCAGTCAGCACAGACATAAACCATCACCTAAACATGGCCTTCAGATCCAGCACTCTCTGGCACTGAATTCCATGCCTTGCTGGGTCCAGAGATGTACCTGAAATACTCTTCAGGTCATATTAGTCTAAATAGACTATGTAAAGTTTCACCACTTTCTCAGTAAGCTTTTAGCGAATGAGTTACACCACTCGGCAGTTTACTAGTAAACCAGCTCACTAAATAACAAAAAAGCCCATATTTGTAGCATTTGTCAATTTCTGTGGTGTAAATATTCCCATCATAGTCAATTTCAAGCTGCCAACATAAAATCACTGTACACAGAAATATGCACAATTGGCTCCTGAGAGTTGGTTTGAGCTGAATTCAGCACACCACTGGGTCCACTGCATTCTCTTTTCTAACCTCTTTCTCTTCACTATGTCTTTCCTCAACCAGACTGGAGAAGAGGCTAAGGGAAGATAGGGAGGGGACTCATTTTTTTCTAGGCAATTTTTCCACCTCATGTTTCTGAGACATTTTTTCTCCGCCCCAATTCCAAATCCCATTCCTTCTTGGAGTTTAGACTTTTGGAACAAAAGTCAAGAATACTTGCAGGGTATTTCTTTGTACCGGACCGGGACCGGCAACAGGATCGCAACCCTCGGTGTTGCCCCCGCGCCTCGCTCAGCCAATGAGCGGGAACCGGTCTGTATGTGGGATCCGAACCCTCGGCGGGAGCGCTGCCGTGCTTCCCAAGTGGCGCACTAGCGCAGTGCGCCACCGGGCCGGCCCCTTTGCAGGGTATTTCTACTTTCCACATTACTGCACTCCTTTCTCTAATCCAGGAGCAAATGGCTAACTAACTGCTTGAATGAGACAATGTAGATGGAGGGGGAAGAAATGTCTAATTACTCACTTATCCTGTCACAAAGTTTTAAGATAACAGGCTTTAATGACAAATAATCCAGGGTGCCTGATTTGTTAAATAGACTTTAGTTTTTCGAGCAGTTTTAGGTCACAGCAAAACTGAGAGGAAGGTACAAAGATTTTCCATGTTCCCTCTGACCCCACATAAGCACCATCTACCCCACAATCAACATCCTGCACCAGAGTGGTATGTCAGTTACAACTGATGAATCTGCATGGACACGTCCTCATTGCTCAAAGTCCGTAGTCTACGTTAGGGTTTACTCTTGGTGTACATTCTACAGATTTTGAAAAATGTATAATAACATGTGTTCACCACTGCAGTATCATACAGAATGGTTTCACTGCCCTAAAAATCCTCTGTGCTCCACCTATTCATCTTTCCAGCCCCTCAATCCCTGGAAGTCACTGATCCTTTTACTGTCTACAAAATTTGGCCTTTTCCATAATGTCATGTAGTTGTAATCATGCAGTATGGGGCCTTTGCAGATTGACTTCTTTCATTTAGTAATATGCATTTACGTCTCCTCCATGTCTCTTCATGGCTTGACAGCGCCTTGCTTTTTAGCCCTGAATAATATTTTGTAATGCAGTCTGGGTGTACTACTGTTTATTTGTCCATTCACCTACTACACTGTCCTGACCTGCGGGATATTCTACGCAGACCCTGGAGGGGGGAGTGGGAATGGGATGGAAGCAAGAGATGTGAGAAATGGAGACAAGACAGTATTCTGATCAAGTCTCGTTTATTGGTTTGAAAGTTACAGCTTATATAGGGAAAAAGCAGGCATGCTGCAAAGGGTCTGGAATGTAAAGATATGATAACATCTTGAGAAGAAACAAAGTCAGGACATTCAAAGTAAAGGTTGCTGCCCAGAATGTTTATGGTTAATCAGTTTCTGGAGAAGGATAAAAGGTCACTTGCAAATTAACTTGCATAGCCAGGAACAAGCAGTTTCTGGCACAAGCAGATTACGAGGCAACTGTCACAGCCACACAAAGAGGGGAGTGGGGCTGCTCGCTCCCAACACTACATGACATCTTGGTTGTTCCCAAGTCTTGGCAATTATGAATAAAGCTGCTATAAACATTCATGTGCAGGTTTTTGGTAAAAGCAAGTTTTTGATTTCTTTGGGAAAATACCAATGAGCATAAAAATTGGTGGATTATATGGTAGCAGTATGTAAGAAACTGCCAAACTGTCTTCAAAGTGGCTGCACCATTTTGCATTCCCACCAGCAATGAATGATAGTTCCTGTTGCTGCACATCCTTGTTAACACTTGGTGTTGTCAATGTTTTGGATTTTAGCCATTCTAATAGATGTGTAATTGTTGCATTAATTTGAAATTACATAATGACATATGATACTGAACACTTTTTTATGCACATATTTGCCATCTGTGTGTCTTCTTTGGTGAGGTGTCTATTCAGATCTTTTATCTATTTTTTAACCTGGTTGTTAATTTTCTTATGGTTGAGTTTTAATAGTTCTTTGTATACTTCGAATAACATTTCTTTATCAGATATACCATTTTGAAATTTTTTTCCCAGTCTGTCACTTGTCTTCTCATTCTCTTGACAGTATCTTTCACAGAAGTTTTTAATTTTAATGAGCCCAGCTTATCATTTTTCCTTTCACGGATGTCTTTGGTGTTGTATCTAAAAAGTCATCACCATACCCTAGTAATTTACATTGTTTTTCTGTTTTTTTCTAAGAGTTCTTAAGTTTTGTGTTTTAAATTTGGCTTATTATTTATTTTGAGTTAATTTTTGTGAAGGTCTATGTTCTGTGACTAAATTCATTTTTTCAGAGATGTAAAGTCCAGTTGTTCCAGCACAATTTGTTGAAAAGATCTCTTTTTTTCCATTATACTGCCTTTGCTCCTTTGTTAAAGATCAGTTGACTATATTTATGTGGATCTGTTTCTGAGCTCTCTAGTCCTTTCCATCGATCTGTCTGTCCTTTTACCCAGGGTGTCTTATTTTCAATCTCTATTTTCCTCTTTATACATTGGGATCTTGAACCTTGCATGTGTTGTCCTGTAATTATGACTTCATTGTAAATTGGCTCACCAGTTGTCAATTCCAACTAAACACAATTAAGAAATAACTACTGGGCCGGCCCGGTGGCACACTGCTACAGTGCGCCGCTTGAGAAGCGCGGCGGCGCTCCCACCGAGGGTTCGGATCCCACATGCAGACCGGCCGCTCACTGGCTGAGCGAGGAGCGGGGCAACACCGAGGGTTGCGATCCCGTGGCCGGTCCCAGTCCGGTACGGGCACGACACTGAGGGTTGCGATCCGTTGCCGGTCACGAAAAAAAAAAAAAGACAAAAAGACAAAAAAAAAAAAAAACAAAAAAAAAAAAAAAAAAAAAAAAAAAAAAAAAAAAAAAAAAAAAAAAAAAAAAAAAAAAAAAAAAA
>NW_007732375.1:47657-82050 GCF_000696425.1 Galeopterus variegatus | reverse complement strand
TTTTAAAAAAAAAAAAAAAAAAAAAAAAAAAAAAAAAAAAAAAAAAAAAAAAAAAAAAAGAAATAATTACTTCTTTGTTCTGTAGCCTTCCCTTCCTCTTAGCATTTAAGGTAAAGCATGAACAATTTCTTAACAATAAAATCCACATAACCAACCTTTTTCTAAAATCTATTTCTATTTTTTGCCTTCGATGAGTCCTTAGAAATCCTTCGTATGAGTCCTCTTCACACTATTGTCATTCAGAAGTAACGTTTACCTGAAAGTGGTTAGTCTCCCCAACGCTATTGCAATGTTTTTCTCCTGCCATTGTTCCTATCAGAATGTGGCTTTGCCGAGCTGCCTGACAATGCAGTGGTCTTCTCACTCTTCACACTGCTGTCTGCAGTGCTCATGGTAATATAAGAAACGCAAAAATCTTGCAGAATCTTATGGCAGAGGCCTATGCATTCCCTTGTAAAGTTCTGTGCAGCTACTAAGAATTCCTTTCCATGATGATTTAAGAAGAGCACTAAAATTAATCTGAAGACCCAGGCTCAAAAACAAGTTGTGCTAATAATCATATATATATGTTTGTTTGTTTTTCAGGAACCTAGAAAAAGTACCTAACCTTTTCTGAGTGTATTTTTGAATTTCCTTTAACAAGCGATGGTGTTTCAGGCCTTGTTTTGGTTTGTTCAATCAGCTTGGCAAGGACTATATATGGAATACAGATGCCAACGTGCTTCAAAAATTATTATTCAAATGTTGAGAGTTCACTGTGATCACAAAGACACGGAAAATGATATTATTGATTCAGTTGTGTAGAAATAATATGATATCTGACTATTTTTTAACTTTTTTACCATATACATTTATCCTGTTTCTCTGAGAATTAAATACTGCCAGAAGGGATGAACACAGGAAGCAAACCTTTAGGGATTCCTTTTTGCTCCAGATATTCTACTCCTCTGAGATCTTTTGTGAGCCTCAGAATACATTATAAATGCTAGGAGGTATTCTTCCTCAAGTGGAGTTTATGCTGAAATTTGAATATTTCCAACTGAATCAATGAAAGTGAAAGAGATGCAGTGTTTTATTATCGCAGCAAAGGGTTTGATAAAGACTTTCACCATAAGATGTTCTGTAGGCACTTCATAGACAGTCTCTAAGTGAAGTCACTACCGTCTGCTCGCTTCGCTCCTGTCTTCCAGTTGTGATTAGAATCTCCATGTGTGCCCCTGCTGGACTAAGAAAATTGTTAACTTCCTTTTCCTCTCCTACCTCTCAGAATTCTCTTGATTCTGCTCCTGCCGGGCCCACTGTCATTGCTCTTGTTCAGGCAACATTCTTCTTTATCTAGCCTGCTGCAGACACTTAGCTCTTTGTCATCCTGCCTCCTGCAGCCTGCAGCCCCAACTTCTCCTCCTCACCTCTCTCCTCAGTGTAACCCATGCAAAAAACACAGATCCAAATACATCATTTCCCTCTGGTGGGGTGCAGAAAGCTATTGCTCCAAAATATGGTTCTTTGATATGCTGGAATAAAGAGGCAGCCTCAAGGTCACTCTGACCTCCTCCCCCACCCTGGTCTCTCAATTCTGTTACTGTCCAAAGCACAGGATGAAGCTGTTCTCTTATCTGCCTAAAGTCCAGACCCACCAGAGAAGAAGACAATCACCTCTGGTCCTTTCTGAGTTTTCATGAACTTAACTTACATCACAGGAAGGAAGACTGGAGTCTGTCAACACACCTGGACTAATTTTTGTCACAGACTATTGTCTTCTATTTCAGTCCCATTAAGCATTTTAAAGAAAATTATTTACTAGTAATTGTCTGCTCTGCCGGCCAAATAGACTTCGTCCCAGGCCATTGAATGTTCTCTGGGCCCATTACATCCCCCTGAAAATCATTTGGTCCCACACCCCCATCTCCCCTTTCCCTATGAAGATGGGTATATAATCTCTGTTCCCCATGGGAAATTGGAATGTTACTCTCTTGTGATTCCCCCTATGCTGTGATTTCTCCCCGCATGTTAAATAATAAAATTTGTTATGCCCTTTCTTCATATTGATCTAAATTTGTCAGTGATTTTTATTAATGAAACTTCAAAGGTGAAGAGGAAGTTTTCCCTTGACCCTATACCCCTTTAAAAAATCACCAACATTTGGGGCTGTCCAGTTAGCTCAGTTGATTAGAGCACAGTGTTGTAACACCAAAGTCAAGGGTTCACATCCCCATACTGGCCAGCCACTAAAAAAAAAAAAAAATCAATCAATATCATCCTCATTTTCATTAAAAGAAATCTCAAACTACTAAAATAAATTAGCATGGCATTTGGGACCTATTTCAATCTAGTTCCCAAATAACTTTTTAGCAATTTCTCAGCATCTCACCTTCCACACTATGACACTTCTGGAGTGCTGTATGTCAATAATTATTCTTCTGCTGAGTCAGGGTGAGAATTTTACTTTTAAACACATTCTAAAAATTTAAATGCATGTAGAGGAGTTAAAAAGATCTGAAAACTCTGTCTTTAAGGAATGCTTGATAAACAAGGTTTTTATTTTCAGTGGTGGTATTAAGGGTATTTGTGTTTGGTCTAGAGACAATAAAAGAATGATTGATGGCTGCCTTTTAATGTTTAAAAAGTGTCATGAAGCAAATAGACTAATTCTTTGTAATACTACAAACTTTGAACAAATGAGTGGAATTTATAGAATTGCTATCTTTCAGGGAGTTTTCTTTTTCTAAAAGAAAAGATGATTGGTGTTATAAAAAAAAAGAACATCAGGGTATTGCTAACCTATTCCCTATATATACAGGATTTCTTTAATCCTCAGTATTCTATAACATTTTTAAGAATGCTTTCTCATAAGAACAGAGGGACTCAGTAAGATTTAAAAACAGAGCCAAGACTTAAGCAACAAATTGACTTATTCAAAATGAAGTGTGTAACCTTACTATCATGCTCTGAACTGCTAACTGAACATTTTTTAAAAATATAATAAAAGGTATTTTCTTCATTGGCTGGAAGAACGAAATCTATGGTTAAAAAATATTTTTCAATATTAAGATTTGATCATTTAAAATGCTGATAAAATTGGTAATAGTAATTTTTTTTTTTAAATTCTAGGTTTTGGGGTTATTTTTGCAAATGTATTTTTAAGAGGCCATCAAATGAAACAAGTCTTTGCTCTCTCCAGGGAATATTAATCCAAGGAAACTAATGCAAGTTTTTCTGTTTCGTGCTTCCATACACCTTCCCAAGGTCTTCTAGTAAAATGCACTTTAGGAGATTAGTGGTAATATATTTTCATGACATCTATAGTGCAGAATTAGCCTCTATAATGGCACTTATATACCTTGGTCATAAAATTCAACACTCCAAACTCTCTACTTCAGGTTCCTCAGTGGCCTCTACATTGTCCACTAAAATTATTTCCTACCTGATAAATTCTTCTTTGGCACTAAACTTGTCAAATGGCTTACAAAGCTTCTTTGAAGTAAAAGAAAACTCCCAGAAAGGAATTTCTTTTGTTTTAAATTTTTCTCCATGTTATAAAGTACATAAGTAACACATGAATTAGGGATAATTATCAAAACAGAAGAATCTAAAAAACTAAAAGGATAGATGTCTTGAAAGCTATCCTTAACCACATTCATGTTATACAAAGTCGATCTGAAAATAGGAACACAGAAGAAAAAGAACATGCATTTGTCTGTTTAGCATTTTATATGGCTTAAATAACATACATAAAAAAAACTGTTCTTAGTTATAATTATAACACTGAATTTCACAACTGGATGTTTTGTTTTTATATGCATAAAATCACTTTCTAAGTAAAATAAGCATCAATAAATACTAAATTCATTGAAGTACTAAGCAACTTGGGAGTATACTCTATTTTTTTTTTTTTATTCATTCAAAAAATATCTGTTAAAGGTTGGCTGGGAGGGAGGGTGGATAACAGTTGAATACCCTGGATTTGCCTTCTTAGGTACTTTTTCCAATATTTGCTCAAATTAATATGCTACCCTGTCTATCACTACTATCTTGATTCTGACTGAGCAGTGTTTTGGTATTGGCAGCTACACTGCATTGGTGACTATCTGCTTTAGGTTCTTTTTTCACTTCTGAAATTTACCAGCATTTGAATTAGGTTGCTAGCTTCAGTATAAACTTTTTTTGTTCACGTGTAAATCATTTTTTATTTGTTTGTGTACAGTATTCTTTTATTATTGTACATGCAGGTCTTGGATATCTTTCTAGATAAATTTTCCAAAGGGATATTAATAATACACTTTTGTAATACTATTGTTTAGAAACTGAAACTTTGACAATGGGTTGTTAAAAACTCTCTTCCCATTGGCCAATAAGCCCTTTGGCTCATTAAGCTTCAGTTGGAGGAGGAGAGGTGATGACAGTTCAAGGCTAAACACAGCATTAAGTTCTGTGATCATCAATATTTCCAGAAGGAAAAACAAGGCTTTTGCTGCAGGATTCAGCATGCCATTGACTCTGCTAGGCCTAAGATAAGGCTCAGCGCAATGTCATAAGTAAGTAATGATCACGAAGCTCCAAACTGCAAATTCCAATTAGATATATTTGAAACTAACTGTAGAGCACAATCAAGACAGTTAATCACAAAAACGTGCTCCTGACTATTCTGTACTCCTTCAGAATTGTAGAATAAGATATAACATTACAATACACCCAGCGAGATCATCACTATTCAGAAATAAAATTAATTACCATATTATATATAACTTTAGCAGAATCAGGCTATTGATTAATTGCTAATTCAAAGAACACATTTAAGGAGGTTTTTCCATAATGAAAAGGAAACCCATATTTGTAGAGAGATAGGAAGAATAAGATCTAGTTTCTGGAGCAATATAGGGAGACTACAGTCAACAACAAATTATCGTATAACTTAAGTAGCTAGTAAAGAGGATTTTGAATGTTCCCAACACAAAGAGGTGACAAATATTTGAGGTGATAGATACCCCAATTACCCTGATATGATCATTGCACACTGTACAAATGTACCCAAATATCACATCATAGTCCATAAACATATACAATTATCATGGATCAATTAAGAAAAAATAAATTAAAAATAAAAAATATTCAAAGACAGAACTAGATCGGAGATTATCAGAAAGGCAGGAGAAGGAATAACTGGAAGTTATTGCTTACTGGGTACAGAGTTTAGGTTTAGGACAATGAAAAAGTTTTGGAAATAGAGATCATGGTCACAGAGCACTTTGAATGTAATTAACTCCATGCAATTGTATGTTTTAAATGCTTAAATTTGCAAACCTTATCTTATATATATTCTGCCACAATAAAAAAAGGAAAACTATATCTTTAATAATTAAACTTAAAATTTAAACGTGACTAATTTAAGATTCACAAGTAATGACATTAATTCACTTAACAAAACTAAAAATTATTAATTTAGTGTTTCAGAGTTAGCAAACTCTAATAGAATCTATTTGATTATATTCAAAAAAGAGATACTAGTTCCATTTTCAAAGAATATGTAAGAATGTACAGGAAAACAATAACCAGAGTTTATAATGTAACTTGCAAACATTTGTAAAGCAACAGACCACAGAATTTTTATAGTTCAATAAAACAAAGCAAAAAGTAGTGAAGAAATTATCAGAGTAACTGGTCAAACATAGGATTACAGGTTGCAAAGCATGTTAGGATTAAGAACTACAAGAGCTTCTATTCAAGCAGATCAAGCTGAGTGCAGAAATGAAACTCTTTACCACCAGGTTGTGCTACAAATGAGTTACATGGCAAATCACTAGGCGAAGTTTATAGCAAACTCCTAGGCCTAAAGTGATATTCAATTTAGTAAATCTGAACCTGCCAAGGGCATAATAGCAGGGATCAGGGCTGGCAGGCTATTGCTCTCAAATTGCAAATTTCTCTCAGTCTCTGTTAACAAAAGCAGAAGAGAAGGATGAAGCTGAGCCTTTGGGTCAGGTGAAAAACTAAATTTCCAAGCCAGGGCAAAATTAACTTTTAAGAATGAAGTATTAATCAATTATGTAAAAAACATAGTAATAATCAACTATAGTAGTTCCACCTTATTCTTGATATACATGGTCCAAGATGCCCAGTAGATGCTGACACAGCAGATAGTACCAAAACCTATATGTACTATGTATTTTTCTATACATACATACATACCTAACATAAAGTTTAACTTACAAATTAGGCACAGTAGAGATTAACAACAATATCTACTAATGAAATAGAACAGTTATGACAATATGCCAGCATCACTACTCTTGTGCTTTGGGGCCATTATTAAGTAAAATAAGGGTTACTTGAACACAAGTATCTGGTAAATGAGACACGAAGTGACTTTTGGACAGTAGCATCTACAGTGTCATGCCCGGGGGTGGCAGTGGAGGATAGGGGTTGGGGGATGGAGCAGATGGTGCAATATTTCATCAGCTACTCAGAACAGTGCACCATTTAAAACTTATAAATTGTTTATTTCTGGAATTTTCCATTTCAAATTTTTAGAATACATTTGGCCGCAAGTAACTGAAACCTCAGGAGTGGTAAGAGGGGATAAAGGGAGACTGCTGTATGTCAAAAAAAAAAAAGAAAAAAAATGGGGTTCCACTAAACTAGACAGGTAAACAAAGAAAATGAATCATGAAATCAGCACAGCTACACAGTGGATTATCAAATTACGGAGCCAAAATTCAAGGGCAGTGTTTGGCATAGTTCTCGCACTGAAGACAAGGAAGTTGAGCACTTTGCAAACCAAATATAGGAGGAATGCTATCAGGTACACAAGACTTTGTTGTTAACTGTAGTCTACCTACACGATTATAGAAACAGAGATTAGAACAGTGGTGACCAGAGGAAGGGAAGGGGAGGTAAGAGGGGGGCCAGGGAAATGTTGTTAGATAAAGACAAAAACACAAAGTTCCAGTTAGACAAGTACAATTTCTGGTACTCTTAGGGGACAATAGCTAAAAATTTTGTATTGTGTATCTCAAGATAGCCAGAAAAGAGGATCTTAAATGTTATAACCACACAGAAATGATAAATGTTTAGGTAATAAATATGCTAATTGTTCTGATTAGATCATTATACCTGCATGTGTTGAAACAACAAGCTGTACCCCATAAACATGTATAATGAAAAAAATTAATATTAAAAAGAAAAAAGAAAAAGCGAATGTTGTGTGGGATTTTAAACCACAAACCACTCTTTCATCTGAACCATGAACTGTTCTTTGCCTCTTCCATTTCCTGTCTTGCTATTACCCCGTCTTCCAGTCTACTCTACCATTCTGGTTGGCCATCCAGTTTAAACCAACTTGTCTCCCTCTTACAGGGATTGCTCATTAGCTTGGCTAAAGAGTTCCCTGCAGTACTCATGTGAGCTTCACATAAAGAGGTCAACAAAAAGGTCTATTTTTTTTTTTTCTGGAGGGTAAGTAAGAGGGTATAATCTATTTATAAAGTGTCTAAAAAGGAAAAGTTTCTGAACTTATACAAAAACGTTTACCCTTACCTGAACAATAACAGAAAACTTTGAATATCTGAAAAAAATTGCAGGAAAAAAGAATTTAAGATTTGCTCTATTTGTTAGCAAAAAAAGAAAAATGCTAACAAAGAGATAAATGATCCCTGGGACCTGTTATATGGTTGTTATTGTTATTTCCTTGTTATATTCATAATTAGTCTACTCTCATTAAGTTATATTAATATTCTCTCAAGGTTAAAAATTAAAATCTCTCCCAACTTAGGAAAAGAACTAATTCAAGTTCTGATGGCCATGGCCACATTTGAAATATAAAAATACGAGGGGGGGACTGAGGGAGATGATTTTTGAGAAAACTGAGGGAGATTATCTTATGTTTCATACTCTTCAGACATGTACTTAAAACTACTAGATTTGTATTTCTTCTGAACTTTCTTCTTTGAGAAATGCTCGGAAGGAAACTAAAGTTTTTGCATTACTATATTTAAATCTACACTTTTTATTTTTTTATTCTTTAATCAGAACTTTTTTGTCTAAGTTTACTGTTTGAAAGATATGCAGCATGTACTTATTCACTCTCAGCATTTATTTATACAGGAAATTGTCTTCATGTTTCCACACTGTTGAATCATATTTTGGTATCCTAATTCCTTTTTTAAAACTTTATGATGTTAATTTATTTTTCAAATATTTTTATGATTATGTAGTGCACATTACCTGAGAAAATCAAATGGTACATACAGTTCTTTGTTTAAAGTGGAAATCCTATCATTTGCAGAAACATGGATGGAACTGGAAACCATCATGTTAAGTGAAGTAAGTCAGGAACAAAAAAGACAAAAATACTGCATGATAACTCATATGTGGAATCCAAAAAAAAAAAAAAAAGTGGGTCTCATAGAAGTAGAGAGTAGAATAATGGTTACCAGAGGCCAGGGGGTGGAGAGAAGAGGAAAAGTGGTGGACTAATGGGTACAAAATTATGCTCTCTACCCTAAGTGAATCATTGTACAGTATATGCGTGTATTGAAACAACATACTGTACCCCACAAATATGTGCAAGTGAGTGTTAAAATATTTAGAATAAAAAAATAAAGTGGAAATTAAATTTCCTTTATATTAATCTTATGTAAGTGATCATAGAATATACTATTTCCTTTCCCGTCTACAGTACAGATAACCATAGTACCTTCATCTATAAATTACCCCATCTACACAAAATATATTACATCTCATAAGACTGAAATAGGAATTAAGCAAGTCCTGTACATACTGAACAATTTGCAATATATTGAGCAGTATTTCTAGACTTTCTAGTAATTTGAAATGAATTAAATATGCATATAATTGTTTTAAGATATAATACAGAAAAAGTGGGTGATCAAAGAAGTTAAGTGGGTATCACAGAAGGTTCAATCCCAAAATGTGGATATATTTTAATATACATAACTGGTTATTTAAATATTTAGAAATATACTAATTTTGTCTAATTATAGCAACATAACATGAATCCATAAGAAGAAAAATTTATTTAAAAATATTTAACTTTTAATAACACTTTCAGGTGATAAAATTCCAAAAGTCTAGCTGCTTCAAATTAAGCACTCAATTAGATAAAATCCATTTAACATTAACCAGGTTAATCATCAACAGCAGAGTGTTTTAATTTATATAAAGTCACCTGATCTCAAAAGCCCAGTGATGTAGGCAGAGAATAGACTATAATTTCCCTTATTTTACTAAAGGGAATATAGTTCAGAGTTCAGAAACTCAATTGCTTTCAGAGGACTAGCAGAAGGAGATGTTGAGATCAGAACAGGCTACTTTATCCATAAGTTTTCTTCACTTATGTGTTGAAAGCTCCATTCAATGACATTTTTGAACCTTTAAGATTAAATCTCCATAAGAAAAGAAAATAATTATGAACACAATAGTCATCACACCCCCAACATCTACTGTAATGGTAACAAATACAACATGTATGGTGTAATGTGTGGAGCTAGAAGCTGTCATTTTTACATGCCTAGGTCTGCTTATTTTCAACTATACCTGTCCAATCATTAATATCGTATTTTATTTCTCTTTGTATTAATCTGAAAATGTAATGGGGCTGCTTTTAGAATTCAGCTCATTTTTTTTCTTTCTCTGTGAGTGCTATTTTCTTGAGATACACAATGAGATAAAAGCTTTGAGAAAAAGCACAGAAAAAGTTGAAATACTTGCTGCATTGATGCTATTGTTGCTATTAATTCCGATCAAAATCAATTACATGTTTCAGGCCTCTGGATAGAGAATTCTGCACCTGCTGATGATTGAAAGGACAGGAAGTTTATTACATTTATATGTACAAGATTTCTTTCCTTTCTCTCCAGCCCTCATAGCAATCATTAATAACGTAACCTTCAGTACAATGGGCTGTCGGGGCTTACCCTCCGTTAGAAGAAAAATGTGCCAGGCATTTCCATAGAGGATGTGTAGCACAGCCTGCAAAATGAGATAATGTATCTTTCAAGTTACTTTGCCTAATTCTCCTTGGCACCTGGAAGAAAGTAATATTTTATCTTCTTATTGTAGATACCGGATGGGAACAATCAAGGCAATATATTCTAGACTTTTCAGGTCAGAAGGAAAAAAAAAAAAGTTTACTTGTGTGTCTATGGATCAGTATGACAGGTTCATTTTTGGTTTTGGTGGTGATGTGGTGGTGTTCATCTGAGAAGAATTTCCCAAATTTTGCAAGATGTTTGCAAATTAGAACTCATAACGCAATTGTACAGCCCTATTCTCAACTCTGAGCATTAAAAATTTTTAAATATTAGTGCTAGGGTCAGCCCCGTGGCTCACTCGGGAGAGTGCAGTGCTGGTAGCACTGAGGCCACGGGTCAGGATCCCTATAGAGGGATGGCCGGTTTGCTCACTGACTGAGCGTGGTGCTGACAACACCAAGTCATGGGTTAAGATCCCCTTACCGGTCAAAAAAAAAAAAAAAATGTAGTAACTCTCATCAGAAAAAGCCAAAAATAAAAATATTAAATATATATATATATATATATATATATATACACATATTATAGATACAGAATCAAAAATTAAAATGCAAATTATTATATTTTAATAATATAATTCAGTTTGGTTCTTTTTACTACTGTCAAGAAAATTTTATGTTTTACATGTCAGTTGTAAATTCTCACGAACAAATCAGATAAAATATAATGTGGCTAACAGCTATAATCAGGAAATTACAATATAATTCAAATTAAGAGACATAACAGTAATTCCACTTAATAGAATAAAAGGAAAGTTGCACATTTAGTGAAACAGGCAGCCACACAAGGTAGCAAGTTCATTGCCAGAAGAAATGTTTAGTGACTAGATGTCTACTCATCAAAAATGGTGTAATATAGGAAACATTTAGGGAATTTTTGAAAATAATGGATGAATCAATGTACTCAAAATTCCTTTCCTTTCTCTAATTCTATGCTTCTATCAAAAGTAATATTAAGTAAAAGATTAAAACTTATCAAAATTATTCCAAGGCACTACAAATTCATGGGAAGAAATGTTTAGTAGATAAAATCAACTCATATCCAGAACTTACAGATGCCAGTATACATAAGTCATCTCATTTAATTTTCATAATAAATCAATGAGCTAAACATGATTCTCTCTCTTCCTACCCTCCAACAGTTAAAGGTAATGAAAATGTGCACAAAGCCACTGAACTGGAGCTAGAACTCCAAAGCCTATGCACTTAGCCACTCT
Source organism: Galeopterus variegatus (assembly GCF_000696425.1). Lineage (NCBI taxonomy): Eukaryota > Metazoa > Chordata > Mammalia > Dermoptera > Cynocephalidae > Galeopterus > Galeopterus variegatus. The sequence goes on along the minus strand of NW_007732375.1, from coordinate 70,785 downwards.
GCTTTCAGTGTTTAAAATTCTCTGTGCACTTTTCTAATTATTTCTGAAATATGTAATTCTAACCTTATTAAATAATATTACTGTTGAACCTTTGGAGAAAAATTTATCTAAAATAGATCTTCTCAGGCAGCCTGCCAAAGACAAAATGTCAATACCCAGGTTAAGTTTTTGGCTCAGTCAGTTCATCTTAGTGACATCTCTTTATACACAGTCCTGGATGTTCACCCAAGAAACACCAGAAGTGGTACCAGAGGACCTAGAGAAGCCTCAGGATGCTCACAGGGGTATTTCTAGATCTTTCTATGAAAAGAGGGATCCATTACATCAGAAAAAAGCTTCCTGACCTCAAATCGCAGAAATTAAGTGTAATTTGCCTGAGTCTTTTAAATAGCCCTGCAATAATCCACTGGACACTAATTGTCCTACACTAGGCTGATTATAATGGAATCCAAGCTTAATCCAAACCTTCTTCACTAAAGAATTCTCCCTTAGAAAAATGTTGGTCTGGCTTAAGGTTTTTAGCTTTAACAGTAAGACTAATATTACTCCTCATTTTTTTCTCATTATACAATAGATAAATTTATCCAAAACAACAATCTGCTTATGTAGGTAAATTATGTCCATTCATTTTGGGTTTTTTTTTAGTTTGTTTTTCCTCAAAATTCTCTTTAAATTCCTATACCATCCATCACAATTTTTGTGCCCCTCTAGATTTTCTTGGCCTCAACTGTCCCCAGAGCCTCACCTATTTGCTCAAGAAGAGCACTGGCCACCCCCCACTGTCCACTGTCTCCTCACCAGCTCCACATTATCTATTACTGCAGGATATCTCAGCCTCCCTAAATCATGAAGACCACACTTCCATAGGACTGCGATCACACAGGGGCACTAGGAACTCCAGGTTGGACTGTGACAGAAATGCAGAAGCTCTGGCTTTCCCAGTGGCTGCCCAGCCAGACCACGCAACAAAACAGTGAGTGCAAAGGAATTAATACCCTTTGTGCAAATTTTGACTAATGCAAGCCAGAGTATGGAAAGTGTCTAACATATAAATTCTTCCTTCATATATAGTACCAGGGATGAACTCTTCCAGGAGCCCTCTTTTGAAAACATTGCACATGACCAAGCAATTAGGTCTATTACTTATAAGGCTCTGTGTCTTGGTAATACACCAAATAGTATTTGCTTATAATTGTTTTTCCTTTTTCCCTCTTTCATATGGCCCTGGGATGGCACCTCCAAAGTTTGAGAATGATAGCTTTGTTTCAACCTTCGATTCCTAATAGACATTGTCTAAACTTCTTTTTCCTTCCTGTTAGCTTGCAACACTGCTTAAAACAAAGAAAAGCAAACATATTCATAGAAATTTAATCAGTAGAAATGTTTGTTCAGTTTGACATTACTACTAAAGCAATTTCCATACAGATGTAAAAATGAAATTTAAGCAATTCAAAAACATATAAACCTAATGTGACATTTTCTTGCTGTCTTGATTAAAATTTAATAAAAGAGCCATATTCCATATTTAATTAATCATCACCAGCATTTACAAAACAACCCTTCCAATTTTGGGAGATAGGGGTAAAAGTTTAAATTTTTTTTCTGTTTTATTTGCCTATATAGGTAGTGACTTCCACTTCAAAATAGAAAATGCCACTACCAGAAAATACACTTTACTAGTAATTTAAGTTCAACAATTTAATTTTGTGTAAGCACTTTCCTTTTTTTATCTCCATATCTTCATTATAGCTCACTTTCACATAAGGCTAAATGTACTCTCTGATCACCAAGGCAGTAAAAAGGTTAATTTAAAGCAAGATGAGGAAAAAATAAGTCAGCATTTAATTATAGCCAATTTCTGATTCTCTTCAATTTCTTAATTTGTTTAATCATTTTCATTTTGAAATATTTCAAACACCCCCAAATACGCAGACTAACAAAATGAACATCAGAGTACCCATCACCCCACTCTACTTGATCCTGACATTTGGCAAACTTGCTTCAGATTTTTTAAATTAATGAAACATTTACAGAGTTTGTACCATGTGAGTACCTCTCCCTTATGTCATTTCTCTCATTCTCTGCCATGAGAAGTTTGATTTTTCAGTCTCATACACAAGTTCGTGCTATTAGTACATATATATTAATATATAAAAATACTTTTTCGATATTTTTATAGATGGCTTAAAATATAGACATGCATTTATTTAGTAGGATCACCCCTTTTTTTCTGCTACTTTCTCTGTACTAAACAATAATCTAGGAATTGCATTTACAGTAAAAACAATATAAAGTTTGTATTTTTTTGAACTTTACATCCTAGTTGAGTAACAAAACAAATAAATTTACAATATGCTGTCAAATGTGATAATTGCTTTTTTTAAAAAAAGGAAGTAAAGAGTGCTGGAATAAGAGTTGCTAAAACATTTATGCTGGTGAACAAAGATCTGAAGGACATAGTGGGAGGGACATTACAGTCACCAGGGAAAGGTCTTCCAGAGAGCAGTAATAGCAAATGCAAAGCTGAGGCAGGCCATGACTGGTGAGTTCAAGAATCAAAAAGTGATGGCCGGGATTTAGTGAGCATGGTGCACAACCGGGGGAGGAAGTTGCCGAGGTTCATTATGCAACGTGCTCTTTTCATTCAAAAATTACTTTTTAGAGACTGAACCATGTTTTAATGAGTAAATACTGATTAATTATTTTAAAAATGTCTATTTGTTAAGACAATAAAATTTTAATTGTGCATGTACATATCAGTTTAAATTATTTTCAATTTTCAGTATTTTCATTATCGCAAACAATGCTACAGTAAACATCTCTACATCCACTTGGGCCTAGGGCTGTATTTTTCTAACTCTCTCTCCTTCTCTATTTGTTGAAGAAACCAGATTATTCATCTTTAGAATGTCACATAATTTGGATTTTGATTATTATATAAATGCCTTATTTCCAATGAACAAGTAATTTGCTATTTTATCTTTTAGATATTCCTCTATCATATGTATGCACCCTGAATGGATATTTTAACAGTTATTTTGGCAGTAAATAAAATACGCTGTGTTTTGATTTCTGAGACTCAACTAGTTATATGTGTAGACAGAAACAATTGGTAAGATTCTGTTGCACACCTCAAACCACAACCACACCCGTGACCACTGCCAGATTGGTAAACAAGGATTCCCCCCGTGATCCCTTTGTCCTCTTGTGCTAGGAGTAAAGTGCAGCTGGTTATACAAGGGCACTTCAAACAGTTCTTGGAAAAATAGAATTAAAAGATGATGCAAATCTTGCCATGAACTTCTCGAAGACCCCTCATATACTCAAGGCCAGTCAGAGGTCAAGAAAAGTTTATCGGGGAAAAAAATAGAATGTGTCAAGCCATGGGTAAGTATTAAGCAACATCAAAGAATGAAGCATGTAGCAGAATTCTGGATTCATCACGTAACCAGGAAGTCTACAACTTTGAGAAAAATAGAGCACGAACAATCAGAAAGGAATGCAAATGTTGGAGATACTAGCAAGACCTCTAGATAACAAAAAAACTATTCAGGCAAATTATCTGGTAAACATGAACTAGAAGCTTGATACTCGAGCAAGATTTTCTTTTAGTTGAATATCCAAAAAGGACTTCGATGGATCCAATGTATAAAACAACATACAGTCATCTCTAATTATCCTTGGTTTCATTTTCCATGGTTTCAGTTACCCGCAGTCAACAACTGTCTGAAAATACTATATGGAAAACTCCAGAAATAAATAATTTATAAGTTTTAAACTGCATGCAGCTCTGAGTATTGGATGAAATCTCCCAACTTCCTGCTCCCTCCCCAGGATGTGAACCAACACTTTGTCCAGGTCTCCACCCTGCAGACCTTCCCTGCCCTGTAGTCACTTAATAGCATCATGTCATTATCAGGTCAGGTCAGCTGACTGTGTGTGTGTGTGTGTGTGTGTGTGTGTGTGTGTGTGTGTGTGTGTGTGTGTGTTTTCAGTGCTAGCCACGGTTTCAGGCATCTACTGGAGGTCTTGAAACATATCCCCCGCTGATAACAGGGGACAACTGGAACTGTAACACCTCATCAGAGGAGGAGTTGTTAAGTTAGAGAAAAAAGTAATTCCTCGCAGCCATAGAACATGGTTTACTTAAGTAATATTTTTTTTAAATAAATGAAAATGGGAACATATGACAAAAATGACACTAGAAACTATCAACACCTCATCATTTCTCAGACGCTAATTTCCCCCTTACGACTTCTCACTGCCAATATTTGCACACTCTGAATTGTGTTTTTTCAAAACCCTGGAAAGTTACTTAACTCATTGGCAGGGAAGCCCAGAAGTGCCAGCCTACGCAGCCTCTCAGGCAGCGGCCCTCAAGCAATGGTTCACTTGAGTCTGTGCACAGTATACCCCAACCTTCTCTCCTCTTGGGTGGGATCTTCCTGAGACCTGACTTTGCCCACATTCCTCCCATTTCCCTGAGGAATTAAGCTACAGGTGCCCACTTGTGGTGCCTGGATTTAAAAAGCACACTTCTCTAGCTACCTTCCCTCCAAGATTTCACTTTCCAATCCTCTGTCGGCATGCCCTACATCTTCCCCCCAAAAGTACTCGAACTCAAATTCTTATTTCAGGGACTGAGGTCCCTGTTTTCCTGCTAGCCACTGGCTGGGACCCACTCTCAGCTCCTAGAGGCCACCCTCAGTTCCCTGGCCCAGAAGACCCCTCCATCTCTGCAATGCAGTAATCTCCTGTGTCCAGCCCCTCTCATGCTTTGAGTCTCTCTAACTTCTTCCTCAGTCACCAGCTGCAGAAAACTTTGATGTTCAAGGACTTTTGGGATTCAGTCAGGCATGCTCAGATAATTTCCATATCTTAAGGTCGACTGATGTGGGGCCTTTGAGTTATTCCTAGATTAGAGTTTGGTTGAACAATCAAGGACCAGGAAGCTTGGAGAGCCAACTCCACGTTCTGAAAACCATAGCAATCATCTAATTTAAAATGACATTGTGGTGATGTGCATATAACTCTGTGAATATATAAATAATCATTGAATTGTAAACTTAAAACAGAGTTTATGTTATGTAACTTCTACCAAAATAAAGCCTTAAAAAACGACTTCCATATGCATTATCTTACGTAATCTTTAGAAAAATCTTCAGCATTGCAGTTATTATTTTTATTTTGCAGATTAGGCAAAACTAAGACTCACAAAGTTTAAGGAATTCCCATGAACACATATTGGCAAAACAGAATTAAACTAATGCCTTTAGCAGATTTTATTACTTTGTCCTGTTTATCACCTGTTTTTATGTAAATATAAGACAGCTTTAGAATTCACCAGATATTTCCTGATAATACAGATCATATTACAAACAATTTTATACTTACCCTGTAGAAGCAATCTCTTTTTATAATCAGTTTCTACGGGGTTAAAACGGAAGAGAATACTTAGCAAACCCAATTGCTCTTTCCTTGAAACCATCCCCTAAATGAAAAAAGAGACAGAGGGAGATATAAAGAGGGTGGAGAGAAGTGTTTTGTGATTAATAGTAGAAAAGAACCTCAGTCAATTTTACTCAGCATAGAAATAAGTGCACAATGAATTCTACTGTCCCATATTAGACATGGGCTATTCTATACTCTAAACATTTTGCTTAAAAGTATAGAGTCTCAAATGCACAACATAAACAGCACAGCTGTTATTTCCACTTTTTCAGAAACTAAAATCCTAAAATAAGTCCCATGCATAATTAGCAATTCAAATATTGCATAAAATATTTCTGTGCTTCAATTTTTTCAGCTGATAAAAATTCAGGTTTTTTTAATAAAAATGAAGACAACTAAAATATGATAAGTCTAAGGAGAATGCAGGAATAAAATTGATTTTAATTGTATTTTTCCCCAAAGGAAAAACATTTTCCTCATGTAAAATATGTTTTAGGGAACATTAAAAATTTTGCAATTGCTTAACAGCTGCCTGGCACCTCCACAAAAGGGAAAAAAATATTTTTTGGTACAGCTTTTGAAGATTGTCAAAAGAATATGCTATAAACATTTAAAATATGAGACTGCCTGTTGCTTTTAATTCTATAAATGACATGATACTGTTTTAACACAAAAAAAGTATACATACATGTAAAATATATACTTAATTTCTTCCCTTACTATTGGCTTAGTCACCCAGGATGTCTTCAATAGAACTTATTTTAATTGTTTCTTATCCACACCCCAAATCGTTTCTTATCCATGCCCTCAACGCAAAATAAGATAAAGTGCATTACAGATTTTTTTTTGTAAGAAAGTCTTAAACAGTCATTCCTTAGCTCTTCTTACTTTGAATAATCTTACATATAAATATATATATATATGTGTGTGTATATATATATGTGTGTGTGTGTGTGTATTGGGTGAGACATGTATTAAATAGTCAAAAGGTACTCATAGTAGCAACATGTGACTCAAACTCAGTAGCCATTAAACACTTAAAATAGTAAGGAGGTAGTCGAAACCCTCAATTGGCTAAATTATGATCCCTGAGTCAGTCTTTTCTTTATGGCCTGCATTTGTTTTTTGCAATTATTCACAGTGAAATTCAGGTGGCAACCCCTGTTGCTTCTTAAATATTTTCTAATCATGCTACTCCAGGTGTTCTAGCAGACTCAGGCTCTGATCATAAACTTGTCCAAGTGTTAGGAATGGTGGAACTTGAGTAAAAAAAGGAATGGTCCAGACATGAGGGGAGCCGGTCTGTATGTGGGATCCGAACCCTCGGGCGGCAGCGCTGCCGCGCCTCCTAAGCGGTGCACTATCCAGTGCGCCACCGGGCCGGCCCTGCCTGTTGCTTTTAATTCTATAAATGACATGATACTGTTTTAACACAAAAAAAGTATACATACATGTAAAATATATACTTAATTTCTTCCCTTACTATTGGCTTAGTCACCCAGGATGTCTTCAATAGAACTTATTTTAATTGTTTCTTATCCACACCCCAAATCGTTTCTTATCCATGCCCTCAACGCAAAATAAGATAAAGTGCATTACAGATTTTTTTTTGTAAGAAAGTCTTAAACAGTCATTCCTTAGCTCTTCTTACTTTGAATAATCTTACATATAAATATATATATATATGTGTGTGTATATATATATGTGTGTGTGTGTGTGTATTGGGTGAGACATGTATTAAATAGTCAAAAGGTACTCATAGTAGCAACATGTGACTCAAACTCAGTAGCCATTAAACACTTAAAATAGTAAGGAGGTAGTCGAAACCCTCAATTGGCTAAATTATGATCCCTGAGTCAGTCTTTTCTTTATGGCCTGCATTTGTTTTTTGCAATTATTCACAGTGAAATTCAGGTGGCAACCCCTGTTGCTTCTTAAATATTTTCTAATCATGCTACTCCAGGTGTTCTAGCAGACTCAGGCTCTGATCATAAACTTGTCCAAGTGTTAGGAATGGTGGAACTTGAGTAAAAAAAGGAATGGTCCAGACATGATATCTTAGTACCCAAGTTTTCTACTTTGTCATTATTTTGCTTATTCTTGAGAGAAAGATGGAATGCTCAGAAGCAATGGTTTTGTCTGCCCTGGAAGAGCTGTAACATGCTTAACAACTGGCTGGCAACACTGCCTACAGTTTCTTGAGAATTAGGCATGCTGATAATTTGTCATGATATTATTCTAAACTTCCAGAATCTCTAGAAATAACAACAGTTGGATACAGCCAGATAACCAACTACACAGCCATCTGCACAGCTGTATGCCCTCTCTCAAGGGTTTACTCCTTGAGATCTTACCCCAGCTTTCCCAGGGCAGTCAAAGTTAGCAACTGTCTTTCAAAAATAACTTGGCCAGTTTCATGCCCTTATTCTTTCTGCCTACTTTCTACACAATGGACAATCTCATGGGATAAATGTGGAAAAAGAAAAAAAAAAAAAAAACCCAAAAGGCAGAAAGCAGAACCAAATTAAGGATTAAATTGATAGTAGCTTCCCAGCATGCAAATCTATAGCAGCAGGATATATTGGAAATGGGATATCAGTTAACTAAGTTTTCCATATATGATGCCTTATACAACTGGCAAATATAAATTGAATAACACTTGGTGGAAGTAATAACTACAGGATGCGCCAGTCAGATGACTGTCATTTAAATTATCATTTACAGGCAGCTGATAATCTGAGAAAAAAAGAAAAAGGAAGCATGGTATATTGCTGCTTTATTAGGGATGAGTGAAAATCGTAAGAGTGTGTGTGGGATATTTATGTGTGGGGGGATACAGACAGATAGACAGATGGATCTTAAAATGCCTCCCAAGAAACTGCTCAAAAAATTTATAGTAGGGCCGGCCCGGTGGCGCACTGGAGAGTGCGCCACTTGGGAGTGCGGCAGCGCTCCCGCCGAGGGTTCAGATCCCATGTGGAGACCGGTTCCCGCTCACTGGCTGAGCACGGTGCGGGCGCAACACCGAGGGTTGTGATCCCGTTGCTGGTCCCCGGTCAGTAAAAAAGACAAAAAGGAAAAAAAAATTTATAGTAATAAATTTCTTATTTAAGCAAGCATAACATTTTACTGATAGAAAATGCATTTCTTGATCCAGGCCAGCACCAGAAACAGCCTACACACCCGGGGGTCCTGAGATAGGGGATGAGGGCCCACCACGCCCACACCCAAAACCAATCTTAGAATATACTTACTAGCCACGTGTGTTTCCTTGCGGTGTGTGACTTATCTGGTCATGTCCTTCACCAAATTTCTGCTTAGATTTTTCTAATTCATTTTTAAGAGTTCTTTTTGCAACTAGAAAAAATAAAATAAAATGTATTTCTCTATGCACCTAAAGAAATAAATGTTGAATAAATATTTAAGGGCCATTTGGAGAGATCCAAAAAAATTCATGTGGCAGGGATTAATATCGTCAGTTCTGAGACTGGCAGAGTTGGCAATAGAATTCTTCATATCTGGATCTCCAAAAGGAGACCATAGCTTGAACATTTTGTTCTATTCTGAATGACACAGAAATTTCCTAATTATTGTCTTCTCTAATTCCCACCATCTGAAAACTAAAATAATGAGATGCCATTTGTAAATCTTTTAAAATCCTGGGGAAATTTATACAATCATACAGAAAATACATTTATTTTTGTCATAAGTATAAAAAGGGTTGTAATTAGTCTTATTTTTGTAAACTTATGTTTTGTAAACTTAAGTTTTGTAAACTTTCTGTTATGTTTTGAGAAATTTTATGTCAGGAATAATGCTAATTCTGCTAATAACTTCTTTTTAAAATTCATATGGAAGACAACGCAACTTTGCCTAAGGATATCTTTTTTGCAAAATAAGATATGAACTAAATTATGAATGAATATAACCTTTATGATATTAACAAAGAAACTGAAATGTTGAGAGTTTTCTTTAGATAATTTGGAATGTATCAATGATGCCAATTTTTGGCTTATAATTCCAACAGCTTCACCAATTTGCAAGCAATTTAATATTTTTTCATATAATTGGTCATATTTACTCCTTTGAATTTGGGGTCATCTCTTTTTCTCCCGCGTAGGTTACTTAGTCTCTAGACTAAGGCTCATCACACTGACTCTAATCATCAGTCTCTCCTGGGCCTGACCCACAGTACCTTCCATGGAGGCAGAGGAGCAGGGGCATGCTGTGAGCAGAGCTCTTCCCTGACCCCAAATCTCTTTAATTTAGTACTTTCATCCAGATGTGGCAGAGTTTTTAATTGGAACTCTGAAAAGATGCAGCACCATAAAAGGAAATAAACATACCATCCAAAGGAACACAAAGCATCTTTATAAAATAGAATGCGTATATTCCCAGAGGAGCCATTCTATTTTATAAAGATGCTTTGTGTTCCTTTGGATGGTATGTTTATTTCCTTTTATGGTGCTGCATCTTTTCAGAGTTCCAATTACAAACTCTGCCACATCTGGATGAAAGTACTAAATTACAGAGATTTGGGAGTATGCTGAATAGGAGTTATGTTAGACGGCACTATATTAGGGGTATTTCAACATTGAGTGTGATACTAGTTAAGGTAGCCTTATCATTTAAAAAAGAAGAATTTTTAAAAAACCTTTCTCTTCTTTTTTATTATTTAATTGGAAATCATTATTGAAGTTGCAAATATAGTACAGTGTTCTGTTAATCTTGGTCCAGCTTTCCCCAATATTAATTTTCATAATTATTGTACAATATCAAAACCAGGAAACTGGCATTGATTCAATGCTCTTAACTAGACTGCAGACTTTATTTAGATTTCACCAGTTTTTACATATACTCCTTTGTGTGTGCATGTGTGTGTGTAGTTCTATAAAATTTTATCTCATGTATGAGCTTGTGTAACCATGACCAAAACAAAGATATCGAACTGTTCCATCACTGAAAAGAAACTACCTCATACTGCCCCTTTATAACCACTTTTCCTTGTCCCTAGGAACTACTAAACTGCTCTCCATCTCTATAATTTTGTTATTTCAAAAATGTTATGTAAATGGATTTCTATAGCACATAACCTTTTTAAAAGCAACTTGTTACCTTAATTTTATTTTAATGATATGGTATTCAAATATTTTAATGCACTCAAATTTTAATAGGAGCTTTAGGAAGGAAAAAAGTCCCCACATAGTACTACTCACTCTAAGAACCATAGGAGGCCCAATTACATTAGTAATATTTCCAGATCAAATTAATATCTTCTTGCAAATATATGGAAACTTAAAAACATAGTACTTTTTTATCACAAAATTTATTTATTTTCCTGTGTAATCTTGAGAATTTTGCCTGTATGTAACTTTTGTGATGCAGTGAATTCTTACAATTTTATGTTGTCTTGGCCTCCACATTGACTTCAAGTTAAACTTTCTCATACCAGCAGCAGAGCCTTGTCACCCTTGACAATTTCCAGTTCCACATCTCCCTCCAGATCCTCAACATGGTGCATCAAGATATCTGCCTTACACAGCTACTTTCTGGTGACTATATTCCTATGGTGTGAGAGCCCACCACAGCTAATAGTCATAGACAATTAGCTTTAGAAGAGTCATTTTGTAGAATACAGCTTCAAGCAGAATGCTAGTCATAAAGAAGGTGGGGGTTTTTTTTGTAACCTTGGCTCACAGCATAGTTTATGAGCAAACACTGCAGCACCTAGTGCTCAAGAACAACAAGACAATAAGAGGTAACAGGAATTTGGTGAACTGATCATTCTTCCTTTGGAGTCACAGCTGTAAGATGTCATCCAGCTTGTGGGAGCCAGATAATGCCCATAAAACAAGGATGAGGGAAAGAGTTACAGAACTAGCCCCAGGATAAAGAAAGCCTGGAACCTACAAGATTTCACATAGCAGCTTTCTGATGGGACTGACCTCTCCCTTCCATTTCCCTCACTCTTCTCCTTCCTTTTAAAAACCATTGCTGAGGCTTTTGAACCTCTGAGACAGTTTCTACTCTGTTTCCCAGGCCTCTTAATAAAGCTTCCATACCTTGCTTGAACCTCAGACTCTTCTGTCTGTCATTGACCAAAGCAGCGTTATGTGGCACATGACTGTAATTTCAAAAGCTTTTACTTAGTTCATCATAAGTTAATCATTTTTAACCTTGGCTGAAAAACATGACAGAAAAAAATCCAAATACACGCACAAGAACTATGCACACACAAAGGAGTATGTGTAAAAACTGGTGAAATCTAAATAAAGTCTGCAGTCTTAGTTAAGAGCATCGAATCAATGCCAGTGTCCTGGTTTTGATATTGTTCTATAATTACGAAAATTAATATTGAGGAAAGCTGGACCAAGATTAACAGAACACTGTAGTATATTTGCAACTTCAATAATTATTTCAAATTAAATAATAAAAAAGAGAAAGATAATTTTTTAATTCAGTTTTTAAATGATAATTTAATGGCAATTTGATCACCAGGTGCTTGATATTTACTACAAGAATGAATATTTTCAGGAAAATCCAAAATCGTTTAAATACTTGCAACTGTATTATTTAGTCTACATATCTTATCTCTGGGCTTTGTGAATCACCACTCCATATACATCAGCAAAATATTGCCTAGCATAAGTTCACATTAGTTGGGGTGACATGAATTTTTTGTTGTTGTCATATGCATTGCACTGTTAAAGTACTGAAATTGCTAAGACCTAAACTTAGACCACCTTCTAGAAATAGTTTACCTTCTCTTTATTTGGTATAGGTGTCTCAGTCCTTTTAAGTCTATAATTGTATTCGATATGTATTTGTGATTTATCTCTGGCTTTCTTTCATTACTAAGATACATTGTACCCCTAAGAGGAAGAGCAATTCTCTGAGAGACAGAGAAAGAGAGAGAGAGAAAAAGAAACATGTATCTGCCAAATAAATTATGGTAGGATATTAGAGTTGATACATTTCTTCATATTGGTGAATTTGGGATTCATAGGAAAAACTAAAGGAAAAGCATCATAGCATAGAATTCTATAGCATAGAAATTTGCTCTTTATTTATAATAACAAAATACATTTTTTATGTCTGAGGAAGAAATTCAATTTCCTCCATTTAATGTTATATGTTTAGTGAACTTTTATATAGTATGCAGTTGCCTTAGCACAAAACTCAGAATACATATAGGTATTTTCTCTTCCACTCAAATGAAACTGCTAAACTTAAACTACTAATCTGTGGTGATTTAACAACACTTTTTGAGTTTACTGATAAAATTACAATAAGCATTTAGATTTAATGCCTATATTTTGAAGTAAATGTGAGAATAATGCATTAGGATACCTGAAAAATTCTATTTATAAATGTCTTAATGAGACTAGATAGAGATAATATTTCTGTGTGCTGTCTAAATGCCTAACCAGTTATTTCCCTAAAGTCTATTCTTGGAAGTTTAATGTGTATTAGAAAAACTTTCCCTTTTGTTCCAGTATTTTATTTGAATGCACTGATTCCTATTTTGTATGCAGGAGTTAAATTTCATGATTTGGCAAATTTTCATATAGCATTATTTTATAATAGAAAGATTCTTTCTGTTTGTCCACTACCATCAAATAGGGTTAATCTGTGGCTGGATTAAATATAAGGGGTAATTTTAAAAGCTCATGGAAAGATTTGCATCATCTTTTAATTCCATTTTTCCATGAATTTTTGAAGTAGCCTTGCATACTGACTAATTTGCCATCGATAAATTTAGTTTCTCATTATGTAATGTGTTTAAAAGTTTAGTCACAATGTGCTGACATCCAAAGGAAAAACTACTCTAGAAACAAAAATCAATGCAAGTGACTAATCATTAACAAAAGCTGTGAGATATGTAAATCTTAGCATGAAAGCAAATATCTAAAACAAAGCATACTCTGATATCCTGAATTAACAGAACACTATTCCAGCACAACAAGGCATTTGAAAAAAAACTCTTAGAAAACAAGTGTATTGGCTCAAATTTCTACCAACAGATGTCAAGAGCAAGCTAAACAAGATCAGATGTAAAAACATTTCAGCATAATATAATATGCGACATAAGTAAAACTCCTACATATATTCCTCTAAATTTACTTCAATTAAGTTCAGAATCGTTCTCCACTTCTTCCGTCATCTTTATTCTCAGTGCATGACCTTGCTCCCTACTTATTGTGAAAGTTAAGGCCATTACCACTTTTACCCACCAACCTACACCATCTGTGTCCTTATGCTCTGGCTTCCCACCTATAATGACAGATGACCAGCTTAGCCATTTTCTTCACTTGAATATTCAATCCCATTTCCTCTCACTCACTTCAGTATTTTGCCATAACAATTCTTTTCTCTCCTACATAATCAATTTTTTCCTCCTGTGTGATCACCTTAATCAGCACAGAAACATGCTTTGTTTTTCTTTCATTTAAAAAACTGAAGCAAAAAAAAAAAAAAAAACCCTCCTCTGACCCCACTTCCCCATCATCTACAGCTGTCATTGCTCACCTTTGCTCTTCAAAGAGCTGTGTAAATTCACCTTATCCAATTACTCTCTTTCCAGTCTCCCTTAAACCCGCTTCACACAAGCCACCACCCCACATGTGAATGAAACTAATATCGTCAAAGTCACCAATAACCTTCAGTTTCTTAAAAAGTCAGTTCCTGATCTGTGCCTTATGTGATCCAGCAGCAATATTTGACACCGATCCCACCCCCTGCTCGATCTTCCCCTAGTTTTTCGAAACTGTGCATCCTCTTGGTATCTTCTGACAACACTGTCACCTTCTTATCAAGTCTCCTTTTCTTATTCCTCCTTTTCTATCCAACCTCTTAAAATAATAGTACCCCAGTGCTCAGTCCTTAGTCCTCTCCTCTGTCGATGTTTACTCCCTTGGTGACCCTATATCGTCTCTTGGATCTAAATGCTGTCTTTATGCCAATAACTCCCAAATGTATATCTCCAGCCCTTACCTCTCTCTTAAACTCCAGACTCTGCTCATTTCTACCTGGATACCTAACAAACATTTCTATTTGGATATTTAATAAACATTTCCATTTGGATATCTCATAAATATCTCAAATGTATCATAACCAAAACTAAACTTCTGATAACTCTTAAAACTCGTTTACCTGGGTTCTTCATCTCAGTTGATAACTTCGTCTTTTGAAATGCTCAAGCCCCACATGTAGATTTACCCTGACTCTTAACCTTCTCTTATGCCCACAGCCAGTACTTTAAGAAATTCTCGTGACTATGTCTTCAAAATACATCAACAATTTACCTGCTACTTAGACTTCCACTTCTAACACTATGGTGTAAGCCACCATCACGTCTGGTTAGGATTATTACAGTAGCTTTCTAACTAGTTCCTTGTTCTCCGCCTTGTCCCATGCAAGTACTCTTGATAAAGCAGCCAGAGCAATTGTTTTAAAATATAAATATTGTTGTTATCATGTCAAACTTGGCTCAAAGTCTTCCAATGTCTCCTCATTTCTTTCAGAGGAAAATCTGAAATCCTTACACTAGCTCCACTTCCTCACATGACCTCTCTCTCACCCCACCAGACCTTCTGGTCTCATTTCCTCTCACTCTCCTCCTCACACCCTTGACTCCAGTCCCACTGCTCCTTTGCTATTTCTAGAACATTCTAAGTACAGCCTTACCTTAGGGGCTTTGCTCTGGCTGTTTCCTCTACCTGCAATTCCCTTTCCCTAGATATCCAAATAGCAACCTCACTTTTGTTCAAGTCTTGGCTCAAATTGTACATGCTTAGTAATATTTTTCTCCCAAAAACATTTAAAATTGAATTTCTCTATCCAAGGGTCAGCATTTCTGATCTCCTTTATTATGCTTAATTTTTTCACATTTTTTTAAATTTTTAAATTTGTTTGACTTTTTCTCAGTTTTAAAAGTTTTTGAATTTTTTACTTTAAAGGTAGAAAAATATTTTTTTTAATTGAAGAGTAATTGATTATACATATTTGTGGGGTATAGAGTTGACTATCAGTATTTGTGTACAATATGTGATGATCAAATCAGGATAGATGCCATGTTCATCATTACAAAACCAACTCATTCTTTGTGTCCATTAACTAATTTCTCCCTAACTCCCCTCCTTCCCCACCCCCATAACCATAGTTTTTTTCTCCTCTTCTGAAAATTCAACATATTATTGTGTTTGTTGTTTCTTCTTTCTTATATAGTTGAGTGCAGGGATTTCATATCACTTTGTTTACATGTGAATCTCATTTACTAGTAGTGACAAATAGCATGTACTGACGTATATAGTAGGTACTTAATAAATATTCATTATATTAATGCCACATGACATTTTATTTAATTTTAATCTGTGTGTTCACTTTATCATTTCTCAGACTGTATTTGGTCTCCTGGACATCAGATCTAGTTAGAACTTATCACATGACTACGATACTAGAATGAAAATTTCAGGGAGCCTATTTTCACTACAGAATCAATTATCCAAAGTAGAATTGAAACACTTGGTTGTTACGATGTGTACTTTCTCTCCAGTTTTCAATATTTATTCAATTACATGAATCCCCATTTATCTGTTGTCTATGTTTCTTTTGTATTTTGGATGAAAGTGTTAGATTCCCTCACCAACAGTAGAACAAAGTGAGTTACATTTGAATATCATAATCCTAGGACCTAAATTGCCCTATGGCAACCATCATAAGAATCAAACTTGGCAAATGTACTTGCAGATTTTTACTTTAAGAAAAATCATAATGGGCTGGCCCGGTGGCGCACTCGGTAGAGTGCGGCCCTTGGGAGTGTGGCAGCGCTCCCGCCGAGGGTTCAGATCCCATATAGAGACCGGTCCACTCGCTGGTTGAGCGCGGTGCGGGCACGACACTGCGGGTTGCGATCCCGTTGCCGGTCACGAAAAAAGACAAAAAGGAAGAAAAAAAAAAAGAAAGAAAAATCATAATAACATAGGGAGAATAAATGGAAAGTCTGTAATGTTAGACTGAGTGGACTGTAAGAAGATAAAAAGAGCAGGTAGGATAAATAAATCAGATATGAGGTCCTTGCTTCTCAGAACCAATAGGTATGAATGGGGGAACCCACAAACATCTAGAATTGAGGCTTGGTTAATCGGGAATAGCAGGGCCTAAAAGAGGGGCAGGATGAGCTCCCGAAGGCCTTTAGGAGGCTCCCATCAGTGGTAGGCAGAACTCCAAAAGGGCTGCCAAAGTTGCCCTGCCCTAATCCTCAGAAACCACAGATGATGACCTACCACACTGTGGGATAATAAGAAATATGTCTGGTCCTTGTCCACAGTTTCTGGCATAGAGCTCCTAAAACCTTGGAATTTCCTGAGTGATAGAAGTATCTTTTAATTTTCATAGTGACACCCATTTGATCACAACTGAGTTTATCCTAATGAGTTGACTTAGGGTGGGGGTCCTTAGATAGCTGCAAGATGGAACTGGTCACCAAAAAGACCAAACGACCAGTTGGTTGGAACTTTTAGCCTCATCCACTGACTTCCAGGAAAGGGAGAGTGTGCTGGAGATCATCCTCTATAAAACTCTTGAGCAACAAGATTCCGAGAGCTTCCCAGTTGGTACTAGGAAGGTACCATGCTCAGAGATGGCAAGAAAGCTCCATGCACTGTTTGTGCACCCCCGTATCTTGCCCTATACATATCTTCCATTTGACTCTTCTGGAGTTGTATTCTTTATATTAAAAGAGTAAATGTAAGTAAACTGTGAGTTCTGTGCGCCACTCAAGCAAATCATCAAAACTTAGGAGGCTGTTGTAGCCCCCAATTTATAGTTGGTCAGTAAAAGTATGGGAGGTCCAGGACTTGTGACTAATGTCTGAAGTGGGGAGCACTCTGAGGGTCTGAACCCTTAAGCTGTGAGACCTGTGCTAATTCCTGGTAGTCAGTGTCAGAACTGAACTGAATTGTTAAACACCCAGAGAATGAGAACTGGTTTTTGAAAAACATTCCAGCCCTGGATATGTTATGTTATATGGCAAAGGCACTTTACAAATATAACGCAACTGGCCTCTAGGAACAGAGTATGGCCCTGGCTGACAGACAGCAAGTAAACAGGTCCTTAGCCCTATAACCGCAGAGAACTGAATTCTGAATTCCAACAATCTGAGTAAATTTGGAAATAGATTCTCCCTCAGAGCCTCCAGAAAGGAAGATAGCCTCTCATCCACATCTGAGTTGGATATTTAGATGATGAGATTTTAGAATTTTGAGCTAATGAAAGATAGATAAAATTTAGGACTTTTAATGTTGCTGTAATAAAATGAGACTTCTGGGAATCTTGGGATGGGAGAATGTATTTTGCTATTGGAAGGGACAGACTCTTTGGGGACCAGAAGGGAGACTGTGATAGGCTGGATTCTAAAGATGGCCCTTTCAAGATTCCAGTTTTTCAAACATTAATTGAAGTACAGCTTTGAAGGGATTTTGCAGATTTAGCTAAAGTTCCAAGTCAGTTAACTTAAGATATGGAGATTATCAGGTGGGCCTCATGCAATCAGAGTAGAGCCCTTAAATTCCAAGAGCTTTCTGCTGCTGGAACGCAGAAGGCACCAGAGGTGTGAAGTGTGTATAGAACTTGGCACACTGCTGCTGGTTTTACATGAAGGGACCTCAAGAGAAAGAATGCAGACAGCATGGCGGAGCTGAGAGAGAAACCCTTTGACAACAGCCAGTAAGAAAAGGGGACCTCGGTCTCGAGCTGTAAGAAACTAAATTCTGCCAACAATCAAAATCCAGAGAACAATGTGCTGAGTCAAGACTCCTTCCACATCCACAAAGAAACCTTGAGCTGTGGCCCACTTGCTCACTGAACGGGGTGAAATTCCAAAGGCTCATGACCTAAAGAGAAGAATTAACATAAAGGCAACTGCAAAAACCAGCTATGACAGGGAGTTAAATTTTATATAGACCAACTAGTTATACAGAAAGGAAACTCATTAACCCAGGAAATACTGAGATATCACCAAGTAAAAGTTTCTTTGTCATCCAGTAGAGAGGAGGTTCAACTACTAGAAACAAAAAACCTAAACTTTCTTTGCACATCTAAATTCAGAAAGTGTTTTTGTTATCTTGATAAATTAGGATAGTAAATAACAATTTATGTATATCATTTACAGGAATCAAAACAAAATTAAAATAACATGTTAAAATAATTCATTGATTGTTGGTTACCTAAGAAAGGTTCTTACCTATATAGGACATTCATATAAATCAATAAACAAAAGGTTTTAAATATTTTATTATACATATTGGTTAACATGTGAGTAGGAGCAAAAACCACTAAATTGTACTTTAATAAAAAGTTCAAAACCTTGAAAACTGTTTTTGCCTTTATTTCCCCACCTCTAAATTGAGAAAAATATTACATGCCTATAGAGGAATGTAATGTGATAATGGAATAGGTTGTGTTTTATGAAGAGATTGTAAAACCCATGAAAAGTTGCCCACAGCCAAAAGGAAATTAGGCCAAGCATAAAAAGCATATAGCTAGTGGAAAATAAGAATTTTAATAAAATTGAAAATACAACCCATCTCCTTTTATACTTCTTCAGGCTACCAATGTTCTCTCTCAGCTGTGTTTCATTGTTATAACACTGATAAGTGTGTGGAAAGCAGATAAAAGTTTTGAAAGGTGGCAAAATAGTTTTGAATATTGAACCATCTGAAAGCTAATATGGCTGAGTTTACAGCATTAAATGTGGTTGTCATATTGATGGTCTAATAAATAATATAGCTAAAGTGAGTGATATTTTACATGACAGTATTAGAATGAAACAGTTATTAGTTTTTAGACATAAAAAACTTCGTTGAGACCTCTAATTCAGCCTCTCAATTCACAGCCAAGAAAACAGGGGATTAGAAAGAGTAATCATTATAGTAATAGATATGTTTATAGTGGAAAACCCGAAATTTGAGTCTATGTTTTCCTCATCCTATTTGCGTACTCTTTACCAGGTGTAAATAATTTTTTACAGGGTTCAAATGTCCTAAAAGGAAAAAAAAAATCTAATAGTAACATTTGCCTCATTAAATTATTTATACTACCAAGATTACCATCAATATCAGGTTGTAAAAAATGCCAGCACTTTCCAGACGGACTTCCTTTGTTTCTGTCTTTAATAAAACAAGGCAGAAAAGAGTGTCATTAGTCAAGGGAAGCTCCAGCTGTATCTGAGTGTATCCAAATTTACAACAAACAGCTTAGCCTTTCTCTAGTCTTGATTCATACTTACATTCCTTTTTGCAGTGTTCAGTTGTCTTTGATGCTAGCACGTTGGTAAAGTGGTACTAGCAGCAGAGACCTTTCAAGGTACGCACAAGACTGTGGCGAGCTGAGCAGGTACCTCAAAGCAAATGGTTCTCGTAGAACAAAAGCTCCACTTTCACTACACCTACATGCACACATACTCGCTCGCATATGGCACACCCCTCATGGGGAAACACAATTATTTTTTACTTAACTTTTGCTGGGTTTACAACAAAGAGAGTCTTAATTCATGGGTTAATTTCTGCTTCTACAACTCCTTATTCCTTCCTGGGATTTCAAAATGAAGTGGAGAAAGAGAAGGAGGTCAAGAACAGACGCCCGCTTGTAAACTCCTGATCTGTGCAGTGGCCCCTAAGAATTGTCCTTGGCTCACATCAACAAATGCTGAAGTGGAGAAAGAGAAGGAGGTCAAGAACAGACGCCCGCTTGTAAACTCCTGATCTGTGCGGTGGCCCCTAAGAATTGTCCTTGGCTCACATCAACAAATAATGGCTCCTAGGGTAGGTTGGATGTTTGGAAACTCAAATTGAATGAATAGCATGGTTTCCTCCATCATCCACGTGGTAACCTGTACTGACACAAGGAACCTAAGTGGCAGACGCTTGTTTTATTGGGTTCAGCGTTAAGCTAAATTCTTAACACTGAAAAGTATAGAGAGAAAAATAGTACACTCTGCTGGAAAAAATCACAAAGACAGTGAGGGTCAATTCTAAGGCCTTCTACAGGAAATAAAGGGGAAATTGGAATACATAAGTAAAAAATCACCCTTTCTAATGGACATGTTTGCATTATGTTGTAGGATAATTAAAGCCAATGACTCACTTAGGACCACAAATCCACTGAAGGGTAAATGCATTAGTGACTGGGAGGTAATAAAAGGCATTGTTTTTAAATGTCACAATAATATAGTTAATTCAGCCTGCCATCTTTAAACTTACTCTGTACAATACAGTGCTAGGGATCTCTATGACGAGTGGTCTTCAAAATAATTAAGGCAGATACTATGGTTTGAATGGGTCCCCCAAAGTTCATGTGTTGGAAACTTAATCAATGCAACAGTGATGAGAGGTGGTACCTAGAAGAGGTAATTAAAGCTCTGCCCTCACAAATGGATTGATGCTGTTATTGTGGAATTGATGAAAAAGCACCACATATATTAGCTTAGCATGAGGGCAGCCATGTTAGAGCTTAACGCTGAGAAAAGAACTGAACTTGAACAATGCACTTTCAATGCGGTTGGTGGGAGTAAAAAAACAAGGCTGTAACTCAGTAACTTGCAAAACTAATGGTCTTGTTTAAGGTTGCAGAGGTTCCAGGAAGGATGTGAAGTCTTAGCCAGGAAGTCTAACTCCAGGCTTCACAGGACTGAGCACAAGGACAGAGATTAAAACATACCGATCTGCATGTAGTCACTGACCCTATTACCATGGCATTTCTTAATACATTACTCCCCTTGTCCTTTTGTCTCATAGAACACCCCCTCCCCTCAAATAAAACCCCTGAGATCCTGATACATTTGTAGTGTAGCCGTCTTCTCTGACGCTTGATAATAAACTTCCTGCCTCACACTGGCATGTGGGACTGACAAGTCTTGTTCCTGAATCGAGAGCAGCCGAACCTTGGCCACCAGTAATAGTGCGTTTGGTATAAAAGTGAGTTCTGCCCTCTCACTCTCATGTTCTCTTCTACCTCTGTCTTTCACCACAGGATGACACAGCAAGAAGGCCCTGACCCGATGTAGCCTCTCCATCTTGTACGTCCCCGCCTCTAAAACTGTGAGCCAAATTAATTTCTGTTCATTATAAATTACCGAGTCTGTGATACTCTGTTATAGCAGCACAAAAGAAACAAAGACAGCAGGCTCCCATGGGTGGTGGCACTGTGAGTGTATACTTAACGTTTTTACTGCCCAAGAAATGAGATCTAGAACCCAAGATAAAAATAAAACTTTCTTCAAAGTGTCTAAAACCTTGATAGGTGACAGATGGATCGATAGAAACCTTGTGTGTAAAGCCAGAATCTGATGCTGAGACCTAAAGTTGACAAGGAAGGCATTTGGAAAGAAAAGATACAGGTAAGTACGGGGGAGCAAGAACAACCTGGAATCACAATAAAAGCCAGAACTCATGAGGATGGATGAAAATCTGTGTCAGTTCTCATGGCCTCTGATCTGGTAAAAAAGTTCTGCCAGGGAAGCTTGTGCACTTCGTCATAGAACTAAACACTCCTCTGGACCAGGTGTTGAAAATGCTGAAGATCCAGGAGATGGTGGGTCATTTGCAGGGCAGATAGCTGCCCCATACCTGTGATCTGAGCCAGTAGATAAACTCCAGCAGGTCTGAGTTATCAAATGGCTGCTGCTTTAATGACGTCCTCCAAACCTCACTCAGGAATCTCTCTTATCACGCACCCACTCTAACTGGAAACATGCAGGAAAGGAAACATGAAGTAACTTCAGTAATAACAGCAACAAAGGTGCAAGAGCTGCATGAAAAACAACTACAAAGTTGAATGACAGCCATTAAAAGAACCTGAGTAGATCATAAGATATAACAAGTTAGTGAATGGGAATACTCAACAGCATGATAATAAAGTTTTACCCATTTAAAATTAACTAATTAATAATTAGTTCAAGGAAAACCTCAATGAGGTATTTCATGTATCTAGAAAAATGGATTCAAAAGATTCTGTGAAAGAGCAAAGATCCAAATACAGCCAGAAAAATTCTGAAAATGAAGAACAAAGGAAAAGTTACCCTTCTAGATAACAATGTTTGTCCTAAAGTGTTCGTGATTAAGACTAAGCTTGAAATGATGGTAAAGATGTTAGTAACGTAAAATGCTGGTGTCATTATACATTCATATCACTGGTAAGACATTAAAACACACAGAGAGGCAAGTACATAGACAGCATCCTTTCAAAATGAAGGTTAACAATTATTTGTGGTAGTATGACATATCTTATACTGAAGATAATCTTCACTACTTGATAATTAAGATAAATCATCTAACTATGTAAACAAAATGTAATAACTTCTTCCCCAAATTACTTGGAGGCAAATTAGATCGACACTGACTGATTTCACTTATACTTTCAATACTGAATTTAAGAAAAAGCTTATCCACTTTGAATATAACAGGACAATTCTAGTCTACAGTGTGCACAAATATCTGTTCAGCTTATACTGAATAATGACTAAGATTCCACTCTGATAGAATCAGACGCAGTGTAGCTTTTCTGCTGGGTTATTGTAGAATGCATTAGTTCACTGGGAACTGGTTTGGTAAAAATACCATTACTCAAATGTTCACTGTATTCAAAACTCCTATTATCTAAATGTTCTTATATATTTGGG
>NW_007732375.1:45923-46621 GCF_000696425.1 Galeopterus variegatus | reverse complement strand
TATTTATGGACATTTGAGTTTTTAGTTTGGTAGAACAAATATCTCCTAAGATGAATAATGTTTTACCCCTCAAGTCAACCCAAACTGCATAATGTTTATTATCCTTTAGCCCTTAGTTCAGAAATGAACTATCAGTACTTTTGGATACTCCAGTTATGGAAATGGCAAGAATTATGTTTACAGCTTTATGGATATAAAATTAACTGCATATATATATTAAGTGTATTGTGCAATCAGTTTTTACACACACACACAACAACAACAACAAAAACATCACAACAAAGTAACAAAAATATTCATTACCCCCAAAAGTTTACCAATGTACCTTTGTAATCGTTACTCATGTCTCTTGTCCCTCACTCCTATCCCTAGGCAACCTCCAATCTGTTTTCTGTCTCTATAGATTAGTTTGGACTTTCTAGAACTATACATAAATGAAATCATAGAGTATGCACCCTTTTTTGGTCTGACTTCTTTCCAGCATGATTATTTTGAGATTTACCCATACCATTGCATATTACCAAAGTTCACTCTTTCTTACGGCCAAGTATTACAACATAATTTACTTAATCATTTATCTGTTGATCACCATTTGGACTGTTTTTAGTTTGGGGCTTGTATAAATAAAGTTTTTATGAACATTTTTGTGCATATCTTTTATGTGAAAACATGATTTCATTTCAAATTTTGGGTAAGTA
>NW_007732375.1:40671-45451 GCF_000696425.1 Galeopterus variegatus | reverse complement strand
TTTACTTAATCATTTATCTGTTGATCACCATTTGGACTGTTTTTAGTTTGGGGCTTGTATAAATAAAGTTTTTATGAACATTTTTGTGCATATCTTTTATGTGAAAACATGATTTCATTTCAAATTTTGGGTAAGTATGTAGGTACAATGGTGCAGTCATGTCATAGGCATGTGTGCATATGTTTTCTAAGATGGTACGCCTTTCTACATTCCCAGGAACAGAATATAAAAGGTCAAGTGGTTCCACAGCCTTTTCAAAATTTTTTGGTAAGGCTTCTAACTTTAGCCATTCTAGTGAGTGCATAATGACGTATCATTGTTGTTTCAGTTTGCATTTCCTTGTTGGCTAATGAGGTTGTGTACCTTTTCATGTACTTACCTTTAATTAATGTTCCTTTTCTGGTGAAATGTCTATTCAAATTTGCATACCTATAGAGAAAGAGAGAGAGAGACAGTATGAGGAATTGGCTCATGCAATGATGGAGGCTGGAAGTTTCACAGTCTGTCATCTGCAATCTGGAGACCTGGAAAGTCAGTGGTGTCATTTAATTTGAGTCTGGAGGCCTAAGACCCAGGGGAGCCAATGGTGCAGGTTTAACTCTGAGGGCAGAAGACCAATGTCCCAGCTCAAACCAGCAGAAAAGGCAAATTCTCCCTTCCCCTGCCTTTTGTTCTGTTGTGGCCTTTAATGAATTGGTTGAAACCCACCCACATTGGGCTGACACATAAAATTAACCATCATACATGAATTTATCATTTCTAGCAATTTTCATTTCTTTATGTATATCCAATTTTCATCTAGTATCATGTTTCTTCTGCTGAACAACTCTCTTAAGTTACTTCTTCTTGAGTAGGTTTAATGGTAATGAATTCTTTCAGCTTTTCTATGAGAAAAAAAAAAATGGTTATTCCAGCCTTGTTTTTGAATAATATTTTTACTGGGTAAAGAATCCAGGATCTAGAAATTTGTTTTTCTTTTCAAAACATGTAAAGATGCTGCTATTGCTATCATTCTTTTCTTTATCCCTCTGTACATGGTGTGACTTTTTTCTGGCTGCTTTTAAGATTTTCTCTAATCACTAGTCACAGGACAGTTCTCTGGGTGGCCTTGGACTGACCCAGTTCATCCCCCTTTCTCACTTGTCGTTCTCAAGAATAACTGTACCAGGTGGGGTATAAAACCCGGGCAGGCTGCTGTTTGGGGTCCCTCTATTGCGGTGCAAGTAGCACATGTACAGACAAGACTCTATCCACCCAGATAGCTTTCCCAAGCCTTGGGGGACCAGCTTGTCATCAATGTTAAGCTCTTGTTGTCCCTTGCTGCTATCTGTAAGTAATACATCTGCTTCATATAATTTCTTATGCACGTGAGTGTTCTGTCTTTCCAGACTTGGGCAAGTAATAAGTGCGTAATGAACCTGCTCCACACTAGCTTTCAAAAGTTTGATATTGATGTGTCTTAGTGTAGTTTTCTTCATACTTCTTGAGCTTGGGGTTTGTTGAACTTCTTAGAGAGTTTAAAATTTTTATCTGATATGGAAAATTTAAATTATTGGTCATTACATCTTTTTTTTTCTCTCTCTCTCCTCTACCTCTTCTCTCACTTGGACAACAATTACAGGTACATAAATCTCCTTGAACTTGTCCCAGAATTATTGATGAGTTCATTTGTTTTCATCTCTTTTCTCTCTGTGCTTCAGTCTGGACAGTGGCTATGCCTGACATAACGTTCACTACTTGATAGAGTTTGGATGTGTTGACCTCCAAAACTCATGTGGAAATCTGATCCCCAGATTGGCAGTGCTGGAAGCTGTTTGAGTCACATATGCAGATCCCTCATGAATAGATTAATGCTCTCCCTGGAGGTGAGGGTAGTGAGTGAGTTCTCACTGTATTAGTTTCTGCAGAGCTGGTTGTTCAAAGACCGTGGCACCTCCCCTCTCTCTCTCTCTTGCTTCCTCTCGCCATGTGCTCTGCTCGTACCCGCCAGCTGCTGCCACTTTCCACCATGAGTAGAAGCAGCCTGAGGCCCATGCCAGATGCAGCTGTCCCAGAATCGTAAGCAAGATACACTTCTGTTCTTTATAAATTACCCAGTCTCAGGTGTTCTGTTATAGCAACATGAAAACAGGCTAATGCTCTATCTTTCTGTCTATAGTATCTCAACAGACATTATTCCCACACTATATATTTACCTTGGGCATTATAGTTTTCATCTCTAGAATTTGATCTGGGTCTTAATATATCATTCACATCTCTACTTAACATGTATAATCTTTCTTCTGCTTTCTTATACATATGGCTTATAATTGTTCTAATATGCTTGCCTGTCAATTTCATCATCTGTGTCTTCTATGAGTTGTTTCTACTGATTGATCTTTTTCTCATTATGGATCATATTTTTGTGCTTCTTTGAATGCCTGGAAACTTTGAATCAGATGTCAACATTGTGAATTTTACCTACTTGGAACCTGCATATTTTTATATTACTATAAGTATCCTTGATTTTGTTCTGAGGTGTAGGACAGCTACTTGGAAACAGTTTGGTCCTTTCAAGGCTTGCTTTTATGCTCTTTTGGGTGGGACCAGACTTGACTTTGGTTAAGAGCTAATTTTGCTTCACTACTGACCTTATACACATCTGTGCTCTCTAACCAATTCCCCTTAATTACAAAATTACAATCCTTCTGATTGGTGGCAAGAATATTCCCATACTAGTGACCTCTGTCATTGTTTCCTCTAATCGTTTTGAGTTTTCTTTCCCCAGCCTCAGGTAGTTGTCTTACATGTATTGATTAGTTCTCAGCTGAAGACTTGAAAGGGATCCTTTGCAAATGCATCTCTCTCTCCCAACTCCCCTCTCCCCCAGCCCCCTCCGTCCCTCCCCACATTTGTTCTCTCCATTTTTTCATCTTATTTGTTTCCTCTCTTCCAGAAATCACTGTTCTACACTGCCTGATGACCAATGTCTGAAAATCATTGTTTCATATATTTTGTCTGTTTTTTCAGGTGTTTCTGATATAAGGTAAGTCTGCCTGTCAGGCTCAAACCCTTCAAACCTATTGTATAGACTGGGTCACAGACCCCATCACATGCCAGCTTGATCACCAGACTCCTCACATGCCAGCTGGGTCACCAGTCTCCTCCATGTGCTGGATGGGTCACCAGAACACTCACATACAGGTTGTGAGCTAGGTAATTGGAAAAAGATCCTGGGAGCCATTGGCAGAGTTGGCATACTTCATTTGGATGTGAGCTCAGTCCCCAGCCTCCTCAGCAGCAATAGCAGTTTACAGCAGCCTTCAGCAGATCCAGCAGCAGCAGCAGTGGCCTCCCAGGGGCCCTGGCAGCAACAGCCTCCAGCAGCAGTAGCAAACCCCCCCATGACCCCGTCCCCCCGGGGCATCCCAGGGGTTGGGGTCACTGTGGATCAGAGCCCTTCATCCTTCAACTTAAGTCCAATAACCCAGGAACATCTGGGTGCAAGTCAGACAACCCGGGAACACCTGGGTGTCCACACACATCTACATCAGACAATAACCAAAGAACACTTGGGTGCACATGCACAGCTAACATATTTACATCAAATGTTCAGCAAAATTCCTAACAGCCGAGGAATCCTGACCATTTACTTTTACTCTCCTTACAGGTCCCCATTATTTCATATTCCCAAGAATATTTTCACACCTTCATTTTCATATTATTGCAAAAGGATATCAGATTTAGGATCAGAATATCTAAATTCAAAATCTAATTTTGTACTGACAATCAATGTTCTGTTCCTGGCTTGCATTTTTTACTAATTATAGTAACTTTGGCAAGTAATTTAATAAAGCACTCTAAAACTGCCTTTCTGTTTCATAAGAGAGGTTTGGTTATACATGCTCTATTTGCTAGGTATTTTGTGGGAGGAAATGCACAATAAATTATGTGAAATTGTTTTTGCAATTTCACAGCTGAATTATTTATTCTAAATCTAGTTCTGTTTCCATGACTCTCCACTTATTTTCTAAATGTACAGTTTATGAATAGATTCTTGACAATAAAGCATTGTAAATGCTAGCATGATTTTTCATGCGCTTTGTTGTGTTTTCTTCCCCCATTTTATATTTTAAACTGAGTATTATCAACTCTGGCTCACTCTCCAAGGATTTATATAACTTTTCATTTAGAAAATAAGGTGGCTTCCAGTTGTGTTTAAAATCCAATCACAAATAGCTGTATAAAATCAGTGTTTGTAGGGTAGAGCAGCTGTATGTTATTCCTAACCACATAAGGCAACCCTTAATTCGGATTTATACAGAGAAGTCCTTGCCGCATCAAAAGCATTACAGAGTTTTCAATACATGTCGTAGGATGTGAGCCAATCTTAGTCAATGTGTTGATAAGAAAACCTTGGTAAAAAAACAAAACAGAACTTCAAACCCTAGATTTAGGTTTAAAAATAACTGTAAAAAAATATGCTAAAAACTTATGTTGATTAAACTTTATTTTTATTACTTTCTATGCCTTCTTTGTACTGATATCTTTTCCAATATCCTTATATTCTCTCCTGCTCTCCCTGTGATAGTAGCTCTTAGGAATAGGTTACAAAAAATTCATAATAATGAAGTTTCTGCTATAGATAAGTCATTTCAGGAGATAATGTAGCCTTTTTACTTTGGGTTTCTTTTTATTTGGGGTTTCAAAAAGAAACCCAGCCTCTTATTTAGTTGAGATCAGAGAAGGTGTGTTTAAAATAAATGGCCCACAATGTTGCATCTAATCCTGATTCTTCTAT
>NW_007732375.1:22250-39398 GCF_000696425.1 Galeopterus variegatus | reverse complement strand
AAAAAAACATAATAGACTTGAGGATTTTAAACATTTTTATATATTTATTGCCTCTCCCAATCATACTTAAATTAATGGTTATCTATAAACCAGTTGCTAACAACACATGTCATAAACCATGAAACAAGGCATCTATGATATTTTAGTTTGTGTATAAATTTGTCATTTTCTTGGCTTTGTTTGGTTTCTCTCACTAAAAGTCTCTGTCAAACTACCAATTGCACATAAAATTCTAATTTTTGGTGGTTGCAGAGCCTCCAGAACTTGAAGGATGAGTAATTCATCACAAGTTTCCAATAAACAATACAAGAGACATTTTGTTACTCTACTTATTCCAATGAAATACTTTCAAAGTTAAGACTTGTTGAGGGGAAAAACAAACTCCAAAACTGGTTAGGAAAAAAACCATCTTGGGGATTGATCCCAGCTGGGGATGTATTTATTCTTCACCCTTAGACAGTAAGTAGTACTTAATCTTTAATGTGCTTAAGAATCACCCTGCCATTTTTGGAAAGATGTTCATGATCCCCACATATGTAACTGCCTGTCTTAGGATGTTTGCTGACTCCAGACCTGTATGTACCTATCCCCATATCTAAAGTTTCCTCTTGTGTACCTTGTTGGGGATAATGTTTCATTGAGCAGGCTGTTTCAGTGGAAACGATTTATTAATATCCATGATAAGGTTTTTAAAATATATATCCCTTAATAAATCAACTACTCTGTGTGTAAAACTGCTGATTCACAACTTTGCCAACTGAAGATCCCAAATATATACACTGTGAAAACATAGTTGCCAACCCTAGGGTCAATGGCATCCTAGCTTTGCAGGGTAAGCCTTCCTATTAGGCCAGTAGGTGTGGGGCTGAGGGTAGAGAAATTTCTCTCAGAGCCTCCTAGTCAGTTTTCATTAAGAGTTTCCCTATTCTGTTATGCACACAACCTTCACTCATTTAGTAATTCATTTGTTCAAAAAATATTGATTGGGGCCGGCCCGGTGGCGCACTGCTACAGTGCACCGCTTGGGAGCGCGGCGGTGCTCCCGCCGAGGGTTTGGATCCCACATACAGACCGGTTCCCGCTCACTGGCTGAGCGAGGTGCGGGCGCAACACCAAGGGTTGTGATCCCGTTGCCGGTCCCGGTCTGGTACGGGCACGACACTGAGGGTTGCAATCCATTGCCGGACACACACACACACACACACAAAAATATTGATTGAACATTTGCTATGTGGCAAGCTCTATGCTGCACACAGAGGATACAACATTGTCCAATATTTATTTAACTGACCTCATAAAGCTTAATTTTCAGCCCCACTATTTTAAATATAAAAGGCAAGGCCATTCAACAGTTCAACAATTTCTTTGCATAAATATAATTTCTAATTTATCTGATTTTCTAGACATGATATGAGGCTCTTGGGATGCAATGATAAAAAAAAAATAATCATCCTTTCTTTCAATATCACAGAGCCACATGCAGGCAGAAAATAAAGGAGGGAACAATTAATTCTGGAGAAGGTGTGAAAATTTACTGAGTGAGGTTATATTTATCTGGGTACTTTGATAAACAGGATAAATTTAGCTAGCAGAGAGTAGAAAATGGCATACTAAGAAGAACAAACAAGGCACAGGATGACAAGAGTCATTATGGTATATTCAGAAATAGGGAAAATGTTTGCTGTGAAAAATTCCAGAGGACCAGCCAGGAAACTGAGAATTGAAACTGGACAGGTAAGCTAGGAAAATACTTTAAAATATCCAATCTGCCAAACTGAGGAGTTTGCATATCAATTCTTACTGATTAGTCAGCAGAAAATGTAGGCATGTGAACGGCATGATCAGGTTCCTTCTTCAGAAAGATGACAGCTTAGAAAATGCACTTGCAGAGCAGCAAGTAGGAATAGCAGAAACGGTTAAGAAACTGCTGAAGCAACAGAGCTGAAAAACATTCAAGAGGAAGGAAGTAGCAGTGAGATGACGTGAGAGAGATGTTTTATATCAAGTTCAGTGAATTTCGTGACTGACTGGAAGTTTCAACAGATGGTAAAAGAGAGGAAAAGCCAAAGACGTGGACATTTCAAACTTGGGAGGCATAATGGTGCTATTATTAATCAAACAGGTTTACAGCAAAAGGAACCACCTTGTAGATGATGAAATTGAATTTAGTTTTGGACAGGTTCATTTGTCAGGAGTCTCTAGAACTCAGAGATGCACATGCTGTTTTAGGCTGAGGAATAGATGAGTATACAGACAAAATAGAAGCTGGGACTTAAGATGTAGCCCCCGTTAAATTATGCCATTGATAGACGGCACACCTTTTTGAAAAAAAATATCTTCACTTGGCAAAATTATATAAACTGGCCCTCCATTGTTAGTCTATATGTGTTTCTTAATCTTGATTGCTTTTAAAATCCTAACATCTAGAAACATTGAACTACAGATATTCGGAGCCACCAGTTTAAAAGATGAATAAGGAAACAGGTTCAAAAAAGGAATTACTTTCCCACAATTCTCAGAGTAGATTATTGACATATCCAGAATGAAAATTCAGCCCTAATTCTCAGGTAAGACTTCTTTCCAATGCATCATGCTAACTATAAAGGAGCCAAAAACTCTACTTCACTAAAAAAAATCATCTTATAAGAAAATAATGGCCCAGGCTACATAAAATACAAAAAATGAATAAAAGAAAATATTAGAGAACTTTGCAGTGGCATGTGTGTGTGTGTGTGTGTATATATACATACATACATACATACATACACATCCATATACTCACATAAAATTCCAAAAATAACTTTTCTTTTTATAAAATATACTTCATGAAAACTTTGTGAGTAATAAAGATAATAATGATATATCAAGTGTTAGATGTAAAAATTAACAACAAAACAGAATAGTAATGAAATCGAGAGCTAATGGTAAATGGTAATACATAAAACAAAGTGGAGAACTTGTGTAGACAAATACTAATAATGTGCTAATAATAAGGGGTAAGATCAGTTTTACTCTATAAAACATTTGAACATAAATACCTAAGCTTCAAGTGCATTTAAAATGTACATGCACTTTTATTCCTCATATACATATTAAAATAAAAATCAGTGCTGTTTAAAAGATATTCCCTTCATTTCAATTATTTCCTAAAATCATAAGTTTTATGAAGACTTCACTTATCTTTAGGAAGAAAATAGAAGTCTCTATTATAGAGAAGAAAGGTTAAATGATGCGTTAAAAGATCATTATCATGAAGACATCAAATGTCTTAAATTGAATCATCTTGAAAAAAATACATATTTCTACACAAATTTGGGTACCTTTATCTATTTTCTGATTCTGTCATCTCCAGAGTAAGTTACTGGGATTCAGAGAGTGCACAAAATAATCCTTTGTGATATGAGAAAAATGTATTAACATTTTTATTAATATTTATTTTTGCATTTTTATTTTGAAATATAATGCACATATTTTAAAAGTTCATGAAACACAAATATTTTTCAGCAACTCAATCCCAAATGTTTTATCCAAATTACCAATATCCAAATAAAGAAACAGAACATGGGTCAGTACTGAGAAGCTTTGTGCCTTCTCACAATTACTAACCCTGCATGGCTTTCAGAATTGTTCACAAATAAATGGGATTTATTTTCTTAATATGTTTACAGTTTATCAACTAAACATACATCCCTAAAAACAGTTGTTTTTTTTTAATTTTGTCTGATTTTTTAACTCTATATAAAAGGAATCATGTACCAGGCCCTCTTTTCTTCCTGTCTTTGATTACTTATCCTTTTACTTACAAGATGGATTTGTATTCTGGGTAACTATATTTCATTCATTTTCAAGGCTTTATAATATACTACAATTTATTTATCTATTCTATCATTATTAGATATTTGGGTTGTTTTTATTTGGGGGATATTATAAATACTGCAGCTATGAACATTCTTTTCAAAGAATTTCTTTTAAGTGTAAACCTAGGGTTGAAATTGTAAAGTCGTTTGTTCTCAGAACTACTTTGTGTCTTTTCCTAGTGTTTTTGTTTGTTTGTTTTTAATTGACATAGAGTAATGTATATATTTATGGGATACAATGTGATGTTTTGATACATTTTTACATTGTGTAAAAAATAAAATCAGGGTATTTAACATATCCGTCATCTCATACATTTATCATTTCTTTGTGGTGAGAATATTCAAAACCTCCACCTGTTCTGAAATATACAACACAATATTGTAATCCATAGTCAATTTACTGTGCAGTAGAACTCTACACTTATTCCTCCTAAGTGTAATTTTGCATCCATTGACCAATCTCTCCCTCTCCTCCCACTTGCCTACCCTCCCAAACTCTGGTAACCACTATTCTACTCTGTACTTCTATGAGATCAACTTCTTTAAATCCCATGTGAGTGATATCATGCTGTATTTGTCTTTCTTTACCTGGCTTACTTCACTTAACATAACATCTCCAGGTTCATCCATGTTGCTGCAAATGGCAGGGTTTCATTTTTTATGGCCAAGTAGTATTCCATTGTGTGTGTACACAACATTTCTTTATCCATTCTTCCATTAATGGACACAAGTTTATTCCATATTTTGGCTATTGTGAACAGTGCTGCAATGAACATGGGAGTGCAGATATCTCAGACATATTTATTTCGTTTTCTTTGAAATCCCCCAGTAGTGGGATTACTGGATCATATGGTAATTATGTTTTTAATTTTCGAAGAACCTTCATACTGTTCTATAATGCTTGTACTAATTGACATTCCCACCAACAGCAAATAAGAGTTTCCCTTTTTCCACATCTGCACCATTTGTTATTTTTTGTATTTTTGATAATAGCCATTCTGATAATGATAATAGCCATTCTGATAATGATAATAGCCATTCTGATAAGGATGAGATGATATCTCATTATGCTTTTGATTTGCATTTCCCTGATAATTAGTGATGTCGAGCATGTTTTCATACCCTGTTGGCCATTTGTATGTCTTCTTCTGAGAAATGTCTATTAAGGTCTTTTGCTTATTTTTTAATTGGGTTTTTTGTTTTTTTGCTATTGAGTTGAGTTCCTTATGTATTCTGGATATTAACTCCTTGTCAGATACATAGTTTGTAAATATTTTCTCCCATTCTGCAGGTTATATTTTCACTCTGTTGATTATTTCCTTTGCTGTGCAGATGCTTTTAGTTTGATGTAATCCCATTTGTGTATTTTTGCTTTTGTTGCCTGTGCTTTCAGAGTTTTAATCAAAAAGTCCTTGTCCAGACAAATGTAATGAAGCATTTCCCCTTTAAGGATTTAATCCATTTTGAGTTGATTTTTGTATATGTAAGAGATAGGAGTCTAACTTCATTCTTCTGCATGCAGATATCCAGTTTTCCCAGCACCATTTATTGAAGAGACTATCCTTTCTCCATTGTGTGTTATTTGCACCTTTGTTGAAAATCAGTTGGCTGTAAATACATGGATGTGTTTCTGTGTTCTCTATTTTGTTTCATTGATCTATTTGTCTATTTTTATGCCAGTACCATGTTCTTTTGGTTACTATAGCTTTGTAGTATATTTTGAAGGAAGATAGTATGATGCCTCCAGCTTTATCCTTTTTGCTCAAGATTGCTTTGTCTATTTGGTGTCTTAGTTATTCCATATGAATTTTAGGATTATTTTTCCATTTCTGTGAAGAATGTCAGTAGCATTGATAGGAATTGTGTTGAATCTGTAGAACACTTTAGGTAGTATGGACATTTTAACAATATTAGTTCTTCCAGTCCATAATCATGAAATATCTTTCCCTTTGTTTGTGTCTTTTTCAATTTATTTCATCAAAGTTTTATAGTTTTAAGTGTAGAGATCTTTCACCACCTTGGTTAAATTTATTCCTAAGCACTTTTCTTTTGTAGCTTTTATTTTCATTGTGTTTTAAAAGATTTTAAAATATACTCAAAAGTATTTTTACTTTTTATGATTATTATTAAGTGGGGTGGTATTTCTCATTACATCTTCTGCCACTTATTTGTGAAAACAAAGTTGTTTATTTTGATGTGATCATTTTATATATTCTTATTTTACTAAATTATTTTGTTGTGTGAGTTCTAATGCAAATCCTTTTTTTCAATTTTCAGCTAACTTTTCAAGGTTCTTTGCATTTCCATATGAATTTTACATTCACCTTTTTAATTTCTACAAAATAATATGCTGGGATTTTGATTGTTATTTCTTTAAAATTTGAATTGCATAGACTCTATAGATCAATTTGGAGAGAAATGACATTTTTACTAACATTAAATCTTCTAGTCTGTAAACATGGGATATCTATTTATTTAGATTTTATTTAATTTCTGTCAGCAGTGTTTTGTTGTTTTTCCATGCACTAGTCTTGCACCTGTTTTGCCAGACATACTTTTATGTATTAAATTTTGGGATACTATTGTAAATGGTATGTTTTATTTCAATTTACAAATGGTCATATAGTATATAGCTATAAAGTTCATATTTTTATATTGTGTCGTTAGCCTTGCTAAATTCATTTATTATTCTAGTTGCCTCTTTGTTCTTATTATAGGATTTTCTACATAGGCAATAATGTCACCTGCACATAAAGACGGTTTTACTTATTTTTCAATCTGTATGCCTTTCATTTGAGTTACTTGCTGTTTTAGTTTGGGCTGCTATAACAAGTACCACAGGCCAGGCAGCTTACAAACAACAAAAATTTATTTCTCACAGTTCTGGAGACTGAAAGTCCAAGATCAGGGCGCCAGCATGGTCTGGTTCTGGTGAGAGCCCTCTTCCAAGTTGCAGACTGCTGTCTTCTCCTCGTGTCCTCATGTTGCAGAAAGAGGGGTAGGCAACTCTCTGGTGTCTCTTTAATACAGGCAATAATCCTATTCATGAGGCCTTCATAATCATGGCCCAATCAACTCCCAAATGTCCTATCTCCTACCATCATCACATTGAGATTAGGGTTTCAACACAGAAGTTGGGGGGAGGGGGAACACTAGCACTCAGTCCATTGCATTCGCCTCACTGCATTAGGTAGAATGTCCAGCACAATGCTCAGTGTAAGTGGCAAGGATCGATCTACTTGCCTTTCTCCTGATCTTTTGGGGAAAGCATTCAGTCTTTCATTAGGTGTAAATTTAGGCGTGGGTTTTTCAGAGAATTATTTTTATCAGTTTGTAGAAGTTTCCTTCTATTCCTAGTTTGCTGAGAGTTTTCATTAGAAATAAGTTTTGCATTTTTTCAATTTTTTTTCTGAATCTGTTAAAAAAGTCATATGGATTTTTTGTTAGTCTGTTCTTATTGGAAATTACACTGATGTATATTTGAATGTTAAACCTGACTTAAATTATTGGTGGTACAGAGCATACATATTGTTGGATTCCATTTGCCAAATTTTTGTTGAGAGTCTTGGCACCCATATTCATAAGGGATATTGGTTTGTGGTTTTGTTCCTGTGAAATCACTTGTCTGGTTTTGGTATCAGATGATACTAGCTTCATAAAAATGAGCTGGGAAGCATTTTCTGTTCTAGAATTATCTGGAAAAGTTTGTGTGGAATTGTTATTGTTTCCATAAATGTTTGTTTGAATTCCCCAGCATTCCATGAGGGAGAAGAAAGCAGAATCAAGCCTCCTGAGGTTTGTGCTCTGTAGATCCTATAATGCCACTTCTCCCACATTCTCTTCTTGTAATATTTTAAATGTCTCTCTTTTTTAATAGGATTTACTTTTTAGAGAAGTTTTAGGTATACAATAAAATTGAACGGAAAGTGCAGAAAGTTCCCACATACCCCCTTTCGACATCCCCCACCAGAGTGGTACATTTATTACAATTGATGAACCTATATTGACATATTATTATGACTCAAGAGTCCATAGTGTACATTAGAACTCACTCTTGGTGTTGCATATTTTATGGGTTTTGACAGAAGCATGATGTCATGCATCCACCATCGTAGCATCATACAGAATCATTTCACTACCCTAAAAATCCTCTGTGCTCTGCTATTTATCCCTCCCTCCACTCCAACCCCTGACAACTACTGATCTTTTTACTGGTGCCACAGTTCTGACTTTTTCAGAATGACATATAGTTGGAATCCTACAATATGTAGCCTTTTCAGATTGGCTTCTTTTACTTAGTAATATGCATCTAAGTTTCCTCCATGTTTTTTCATGGCTTAATATTTCATTATTTAAAGTGTTGAAGAAGAATATTCCATTGTCTGGAAGAACCACAGTGTGTTGATACATTCACCTACTGAAGCACATCTTGGTTGCTTCCAAGTTTTGTCAATTGTGACTAAAGCTGCTATAACATCCTTGTGCAGGTTTTTGTGTGGAAATAATTTTTCAGCTCATTTGGGCAAATACCCATCAATATGATTCATGGACTTTTATGGTAAGAGTATGTTTAGTTTTGCAAGGTACTGCCAAGCTGTCTTCCAGTGTAACTGTACCATTTTACATTCCACCAGCAACAAATGGAGAATTCCTGTTGTTCCACACCCTTGTCAGCATTTGGTGTTGTCAGTGCTTTGGATTTTGGCCATTCTAGTAGGTGAACGGTAGTATCTCATTGTTGTTTTAATTTGCCATTCCCTCATGACATATGAGCATCTTTTCATGTGCTTATTTGCTTAAGTAGGTAATTCAAGTTCCTGGTGTGGAGAAGGTTAAGAAATTGTAGAGATATGACAATAGAACTGTTTGATTTTCCCTAATTTTGTAATCACAGATCCTTGTATTTTAATACCTATTTTTATGTGATGCATTTTAATGTCTTTTTATTAATTTAGAGTCAATCTAGTGTATACTGAACTAAAATATATGAATGTTGGTTTCCAACCAAATTGCTTAGCTTTAGAAAAGCTACTGCACAGAACAGCAAAAGATACAATTAACAGAGCTAAAAGACAACCAACAGAGTGGGGGAAAATATTTGNGAGCTAAAAATAAATTAATTAATTCACTCACATACACACACAAAAAAGAAATCCGGGGGGTAAGGGGGGAGAAGAAGATATAACAACTACAATCTTTTGAAGTTGTTACAACAAGCGAACGGAAAGGACATTCTTGGGTGGGAGGGTGGAGAGGGAGGAGGGAGGGAGGTTTCGGTGATGGGCCGTAATAACCAACTACATTGTATATTGACAAAATAAAAATTAAAAAAAAAAAAGAAAGAAATTTACTCCATATTTTACAATTTTATATACATATTCAGAAATTAGGCTAAACACAATAAATAGGATTCTACAATCTTGTACACAATTTGGGGAAGAGAAAATAGAATTTATAGGAAAAGAATTTATTTTTGAGACTCATAAATCTTGCAAATTTTGCTAAATACTAAAGATTACTTATTATATATTATCTCCGTGAAAATTATAATTAGGATTATCAAGAGTAACTTTCCCCAAAATCACTTGTAATTTCTTCAGTGATTTGAGTAGGATAGGAAGAGAGCCCATCTTCTGTGAATGCCATTTTGAGAATTAGACAATAGTTTTAAAGGGAATTCTTTTATAGTATCCCGCTTGATGAAACACGGAAAAACTCCATGTATTTTAAAAGGTACAGAGGAGGAAGCAACTTTTAGATAATATTTCTTTGTACCACATATTTTAAGTGATTCGATGCAACATAGCATAATATTCTGCTATTGATATGAAGTGACACATTTTCTTATTTTAACATCACTTTATTCTGCAATTCAACAACAACAACAAAATGATTGCTGCTAAAATGAGAAGGTATCTTGGCATTGAGATCAATAAAATGTGTATGCAAAACACAATTCATAGTTGTCTTAATTTATTTCCATAGATATTGACATCACCAGAGGATGCTGATATCCAAAGGCAGATGGTCATTACTTACTTTGTTTTCCTACTGTCATTTCTCCCTCCCACTTGCACTGGCAAGCCATCTCATTTTTGTTTGTTTGTTTGAAGTTCACCTACTTATTCAGTGTAAGGTAATTCCAAGATGGGTAATATTAGTTATTTAAATTAATTTATATAATTGAAACTATTTAAATTATTTTGAAATATTTTTAATTAGTCATTTCAAAATATTTTAATGTTTAAAATGTATATTAAAGTAAGAGTCCTAAAGTGTACACCATGACATACCCATACTCTCATAGTAGGTGGGCTATGCAGACTAAATTTATTAGCCTTAGTTTCAATAAATCATCAAATGTAAGACTGAGGTTTTGCTAAATCTTTGAGATGAGTTTCAGACTTCAATAGGCAGACAAGAAGGAAGAAGTCAAGACAATTTACCTAGAAGAATCAATTACTTGAAAATACAGATAGTCAAATGTCTTCTAGACACCAGGCAGGGATTCATCATTTAATTTTTGACCACCTGATTTAACAACATGATAGTAAAAACTCTAGTTAAAATAGTAGAACACGTTGAAAATCTATCCTAGTCTGTATTTTCCATATGCCTGCACTAACTGATTAGGCGAATTAATTAAATGAAAAGATGGGTTTGACACAAGGGGACAAAATGCAATTTTTCAAGTGTAAAACACACACCTACTACTTCTCTCTTGCACCAACACCACGTGTGTTCTCTATGTCTCTCTTTCACACATACACACACACCACTTTGGTTTTCTCTCAGTTTTATTCTATGAAGATCAGCAGGGGTGAGTCTTGGCACGATGGCTGGCTGTTCACTGTGAGGCCTTCAGAGGACACTTAGAACAGCAGTGCTGGTACACAGTACCTTTCCTCCCACAAATAAAGTGGGCCAGCAAGAAATTGTCTAATGTTATAAGGAACAGTCTATCTACTCTTTAAGAGATCTTTTCCCAATAAATTCTACAACCTGGATCTTAAAAGAAGGCCATATCTCTGGAGGATACTGTCTGAAGCAGGTGTGTGTCTTTCTGCTGGCATGGAAAAATAGGACTATAGTTTGAAGGCTGTGTTGACACTGATAGTTAATCTTTGGGTGGGTGTGGGTGTGTGTGCTTGTGTGTGCATGTTTGTGTGTGTGAACATAATAAATTCAACTAATTCTAAAGGTATCAAGGCATAAGTGCTGCATGCTACAGAAAGAGCATTATTTTTCACAGTAGTATGCAAACTATAGTATTTGTTCTTTGGTACTACATCTCCACAGTGCCTTTTCATGGATTTCTTTGTTAAATCTTTATCATGTTTCACCATAGTAGTAAAAGTTCAGTAATTTGCTTGGTTTTTTGCATCCTTGAAGAGATAGTAAGTAGACAAAACCTTAAGCCCATCAAAGGTAGAAAGTTGAAAGTGAGATCTCTGAAAAAACTACCGTGCTTGAAAACAAAAACATTAAAATTTCATTAAAGGTGACAAGTAGAAAATCTCAATATATTACAACAGAAATACTTCAAGGAAGCTGCAAAAAATCTTTTATCAGGCAAAATTTTGTGCGGAGGAAAAATGTATCTTTTCTGAAATCACTGCTCAATGAAGATTTTTGAGGTTTGAATTTGTACTACCTGTGTAATACAGAAATGTTTATGCCAAGAAATTAAGCTCCAAAAGTTTTTCTAGAAGGCCTATGAGACTTCTGGGATACAAAATCAGTCTAAAGGGACTTCCTAAAATGGCGATAATATTCCCACGAAAATATATTTCTCACCAAAAACGAGTTATAAGTAAAACATTATAAAACTGAAGAGAAAATAAGAAACTGTAATTGAAACACAAAGACAATACAATTATATTGAAAACTTGAAATAATAGAATAATCTAAAGACTATAAAAATATTAAACATTTGAAAAGAGACTGAGTAACTGTACAATAATGTTAGGAAATTATAGAGAAAGCATGAGAGAAAAAAAAAAGTTCAAAAAGAGAGAGAATGTAAAAATTGAAGGTGACAAAAATAAAAAATAATTTTAAGAAAGGTCACATAAATGAAGGACATATATATCTAGGCTAAAAAGATAAACAACTTCAGCCCAGAACTCTATACCCAAAGAAACTATAATCAGGTGTAAGGGCAGGAGACTAAAGAAAATTTCATGTGGAAGTTCTCAAATTTTTACCTCTTATGCATCTTCTCTCAGGAAGTTATTAGAGGAGGTATCAAATGAATCTAGAAAGTAGACTAAGATTTACTTATTTTTTATACTTTAAAAAATATTTTATTTTATTTTATCACTATACAATGTGGTTGATTTTTGTGGCCCATACCAAATCCTTCTGCCCCCTCCCTCCCATCAACCTCATATCTGTTTGCTTGTCTTAACAAGTTCAAGGAATTGTGATTGTTGTGTCTTCTTCCCTCCCACCCCATTAGTCTGTGTATTTATTTATAGCTCACACAAATAAGTGAGAACATGTGGTATTTCTCTTTCTGTGCCTGACTTGTTTCACGTAATATAATTTTCTCTAAGTCCATCCATGTTGTTGTGAATGGCAGTATTTCATTATTTTTTATAGCAGAGTAGTATTCCACTGTGTAGATATACCACATCTTCTGTATCCACTCATCTGATGATGGACATTTGGGCTAGTTCCAACTCTTGGCTATTGTACATATCTCTGCAATAAACATCAGACTACAGGTATACCTTTGACTTGATGATTTCCATTCCTCTGGGTATATTCCCAGCAGTGGGATAGCTGGGTCATATGGTAGATCTATCTGCAATTGTTTGAGGAACCTCCACACCATTTTCCATAAAGACCAAGATTTAAAAAAGAAAATATCCAATCAAAAAGAAAGTAAAGGGATATTATGATAATATACCCTGACAGACCCCAAAGTGCTCAGCACAGTGAGTGTGCAGACTCATTTCTGTATGGAAACTTGGTGCATGACAGAGGTTGCACTATAAATTAGCATGACAAAGGTGGCATTATAAATTAGCAATAAATTGGTAGCAAATATTTACTCAAATTTATAGACCCCAAAGTGCTCAGCACAGTGAGTGTGCAGACTCATTTCTATATGGAAACTTGGTGCATGACAGAGGTTGCACTATAAATTAGTATGACAAAGGTGGCATTATAAATTAGCAATAAATTGGTAGCAAATATTTACTCAAATTTATAACTCAGACAAAGATAAATCAAATGGATTAAAGACTAAAATGTGAAAAAAGAAAATTTTTAGAAAAGAAATTTAAAAACCACCTTTATAAATTGAGGACAAAAAAAGCATTTTTAATAAATAGCAAAAACACAATCATAAAGGCAAATTATATATATTTGCCTATGTTAAAATTTTAAATGCCAGAAAGCCATAAGCTTCCATAAACAAAATAAAAATACAAGTTTAGAATGGGAAGAAAATAAATCACTCCTTTTATAAACTATACAATATTAATATTAAGACTATTTTTTCAATATATCCTGTAAACCAGTGAGAAAAGGAAAATCCATCCCAATGTAAAATGAACAAATTTAGAACAAGCAATTCAAATAAGAAAGAAAATCAAATGACCAATAGGTACATGAAAAGATTCACATATTATTAATCTGGGATATGCAACAGGAATTATAATGGGATGCCATTTTACAGCAATCAGATGATCGTAAATGAAAATCACCTCAAGTGCTATAAATCAACATAGTTATTTTGGAGATGAATCTGGAAGTTCTAGGAAAATTGGCAATATGAGTTTTAAACATTCTAATTAACGACAGTTACTGTAACTAACAATTCCCAAACCACATAACAAATATCATATAAATGTTCCTACAGGACCACATTCCTGGTAGCTCTCCCACATAGGGTGACAACGGAGACCAGGCATTTTGTATCATGTGGCTCCCCCAACATGGAGTCCTTCCCATCCAACTGCACAGATGAAGGATAGAGATGGAAAATCACACAGGATGTTTCCAGGAGTTAGGCCAGTAATTGTCATATAAAAGTTCTGCATACATGCAACTGGTCAGAAACAAGTCATGTGCCCCTAACTTAAGTGAGACAGTGCAGCAAGAGGAAAAAGAATTTCCTTAATGTAGCTCTCTGGCACATTGTTTCCATGGCTCTGGCTCCACCTTCTGGAGACTTCCGACCCATTAATGTCTTCAACCACATCTAAGAACGTGTGGGAGCG
The DNA here is from genome assembly GCF_000696425.1 of Galeopterus variegatus. Taxonomy (NCBI): domain Eukaryota; kingdom Metazoa; phylum Chordata; class Mammalia; order Dermoptera; family Cynocephalidae; genus Galeopterus; species Galeopterus variegatus. Next base: position 25,309 of record NW_007732375.1, on the reverse strand, counting down.
TGCCCTCCTTTGCATCTTTACAGCTATTAAAACTTATTTCTTCATAGAAGTTTGGTAGCCCAAAAGCAGTTTAAATCTTGAAGACGCAAAATGCATTTTTGAAGTCTGGGTTTATATATTCTTTGACAATATGTAATGACTGAACAGAAGTAACTACATTTTGTTAATCTTTACAATTTAAAAATATATTCTCTCCTGTAACCCAAACCACATAGCCTGCAGCTAATTACCAGAACACAATGACTCTTTGTACACAAATAATCAGAGAAATATTATTAACCCAGATGGCCATTCTTTACTAGCTTATTAACCTGATCTTATTTGAGAATAGCAGGAACTGAACCCACGGAGAACGAGGTATGATTCTGCTCAACTCCTACCTGGGATGTTCCTTGATAATTATCTGAAACACTCAAGCATGTCTGTATATCCTCACTTGGTCACTATGAATCTACTTTCCATCTCAGACCCTTACAAAACACTTTGGCAAACTCGGGAAGGGCAGAAATGGTCTTTGAGACCTAAACCCACCATTTCTCCAGGTTGACAGCCTCCTGATTAAATGCTACCTTGCCTTGTACCAACTCTTTTCTCTCAATTATTGGCTATCAGACATTGAGCAAAGGATCTTTGGCAGCTCAGTGTTGGGAAAATATAATAATTTAGTCAGGCCCCCCACCTCAGGTCCATTTGGGTGTGGTTCCGCACATTCTTTGTAAACAAATTGGGGGGGGTGTAGTGCACATGTGCCAATGTATCTTGTTAGTTTTGTTGCTATTCTTGTGTTCTTCAGAGAGTTTGTGAAGCAGCCTGGACTGCAGAGAGCTTGCTCTAAATATAGAGGATGTTTACTTTGCTAGCACCTGCTCAGTTTTTTCTTTGGATTTTGCCAGTAGCAGTTGAGTTTCTGAGTTTCTCTTTGGACTGCCCAGCTCCTAGATGTGAGTGTGCTGAATAAAGACTATTCTTTCTTCAACCAAAGCTCCAAGGACCTTTTTCTGGTTATTAGCTTGTAGACCTGCATGTGGAGGTTTTGTGACCCAGTTTGGACAATGGGCTTGAGGGGTCTGTGAGCTCCAGACCCAGCCCTAGCTCTACACTCAGTAAAAAATTTGGTGACCTAGATGGGACACTGTAAAATCTGGGTGGCCAAGCGTCCTCTGCTGCTGCCAAGAGAGAGGCTATGTCAGCATGGATGCACCAGTTGCTCATGGCTAGCTGGCTCTGCAGCTGTGATCTTAGGGCCATTCCCAGCAGCTGCTGGAAGGTGTTTTTTCCTCCAGTGACACTCCCTGTTCTCCAAGCCAAAGCTCCAGCTGCCTTTTTCACTTCCAGTTGTTGAGGGAAACAGAGCCATCTGCATGGGCTGACGAGCCTTTCTGTCACATCAGCATGCACCCTGCCCCACTGTCTGAATTATTTTGGGGTTGTCTGGACACAGTTGTGTCACCCGTGGTATCATCTGGCTGGAGAAGAAGGGACTCAAGGACTGTAACCCAGTTCCCCAAGAAGGGGAGTCTACTTGATAAGCACCTGTTTCTGTTTGTCACTCTGGCTAACTGTTCTTTGTCTTGAACTATTAGGAGAGGAAAATTCAGGGGTTTTCTACCTGTCCTTTAACTGTTATATGACAGCTGGTCTGCTGGACTAATGCTGATACAGCTTGTCCTCTTGAGTTGGAAGGTATACATTGGGAGGGTTTTGCTGTTTTTCAAGTGCAAGTGGACTTCCAGTTAGACCCCTGTTCTTTTCCATTGGAATAGGCTCCCAGTCACTGACAGAGTCATTAAGTCTTCTCTCTCTTTTTGAGGCAAACCAATAGAACGACACTTCTGTGGACGTGGATCCTAGTCAATATGACACCTAGATTTCAACTCCTCAGAGCACTCACTGGGCTACTGAATCTTGAATCACATTAGTTACAACAGTGTAGGCGAGCCCTGAATGCACCAACATTTCTTTTAGAAGCTCTTTAGAAGCTCTGTGTATTGAAGGAAGTGCAATTTGGGGGTGTAGGGACATGACCTAGTGCTGATGAGATTCACATTTTCAAAATAATAATAATAATAATAATAATAATAATTAATAATAATAATAATAAAAATAAATTGGCACTTGGGAAATATCAGAGCCCCGGAAACATTACACCAGTGTTTGTACACTCAGTGTCAGGTTGTTGTCGAACCCTTTGGGAAGGGACCCTAAACCACCTCGTTTTGAGGACGATATTCCAAACCATCAAGATCTACATCTGGGTAAAATCTTGTAAAGTGTGTGTGTCTCCACTAACTATTGCAACTCTCTAGTGGGAAGTTGGAGACAAATTCTTGATCCTGTTTCTCAGGTTTGGCAGTACCTCTGCCTTAGAAGACAAGGGCAGGCACCTTCAATTCTGATTAGGAATGGAAGAATTTTAGCTGAGTGGTTCAGTTATAGTTATAATCTCATGACAAAAAGAAAAATGAATTTTTTATAACCATACTCTTGGCCCATGTATAGTTTGGACTCAGAATAGCATGGCTTCTAAATGGTTCCCTTAATTAATATACTATACTGCAATTAAAGTTGTTTTGTCAGAGGTCAAAGAAACGGGATTAAATTCCTTATGTACAAGCTTTTATGTTATTACATAATAAAGACTCCATAAACCACCAGAAGTTTGGAGAGAGGCATGGAACAGATTTTCTCTCAGAGCTTCCAGAAGAAACCAACTCTGTTGACACCTTGATTTTGGATTTCTGCCCTCCTGAGTTTTGAAGAATAAATTTCTTTTTTTAAATGACCCAGTTTTTGGTAATTTATTATGGTAACTTTAGACAACTAAGAATATACATACATGGTAATGACTTCTGTGGAGTGAGTTGGTAAAAAGAAAGGGGAATATATTTTAAGTTGTATCAGAAATAATTATTTTTTGAGAAAAAAACTCCATCAGGGCTGGCCCGTGGCTCACTCGGGAGAGTGCGGTGCTGATAACACCAAGGCCCCGGGTTCGGATCCTATATAGGGATGGCCGGTTCGCTCACTGGCTGAGCGTGGTGCTGACAACACCAAGTCAA
>NW_007732375.1:19208-21280 GCF_000696425.1 Galeopterus variegatus | reverse complement strand
AAGATCACCTTACCAGTCATCTTTAATTAAAAAAAAAAAAAAAAAAAAAAAAGAATCACAGTCAAATGTTAGATATGGGTGATGCATATGTTGGCTTTTTTTTTTTTTTTTACTTTTTCCTATTCATTTTATATTTTAAAAATCTTGTAAATTAAAAAATCATTGGGCAGTAACACAAAAGATATCATAAACATTTGACACAGTATTGAAAAATTATGTATTAATAATAAAATATATCCATAAGCAGGTTTTATTATTAAATTGCCTTCCAAAATACCTAATACTATTATCTTAATGCAAAGTTGTTTTCCATTGAATTTAAATTAGACTGAGAAAACCTTATAAATTACATGACTTTGTGCCAAAATTACTGCTTCTTATCCTAGGTGTTTACAGTTAGTGTTGTTTTTATTCTTCACCATTTTAAATTTTATTTATTTTTATTTTTTATTTTTGTTTTTGTTTTATCATTACACAATGTAAATGTTTTTTGTGGCCCTTTACCAATTTCTCTTCAGCGTCCCCTCCCGCTCCCCTTTCCCACCTCTAGTGGCCACAGTTTTGTTCTCTCCTTTTGAAAGTTCACGGAATTATTTTGGTTATTGTATCTTTCTTTTTTTTGATATTTTGTTTCAGCTCCCACTTACAAGTGAGGTCATGTGGTATTTCTCTTTCTGTATCTGGCTTATTTCACTTAACATAATTTTCTCTAAGTTCATCCATATTTCTGTGAATGGAAGGATTTCACTCTTTTTTATGGCAGAGTAGTATTCTATTGTGTATATATATACCACATTTTCCTTATTCAGTCATCCATTGACAGACATTTAAGTTGGTTCCAACTCTTGGCTATTGTAAATAGAGCTGCGATAAACATGGGAGTGCAGCTGTCCCTTCAACATGATGATTTCCATTCCTATGGGCATGTACCTAGCAGTGGGATTGCTGTATCACCTGGCAGTTCTATCTGCAGTTGTTTGAGGAAACTGCACACTGTTTTTCATAATGGCTGCACTAATTACAGTCCCACCAGTAGTACAGGAGGGTCCCCCTTTCTCCACATCCTCACCAGCATTGTTATTCTTGGTCTTTTTGATACCAGCCAGTCTAACTGGCATGAGATGATATATCACCATGTGGGTTTGATTGGTGTTTCCCTGATGCTGAGTGATGTTCAGCATTTTTTCATATGTCTGTTGGCCATTTGTATATCTACCTTTGAAAAATGCCTATTCAGCTCCTTTGCTCATTTTTTAATTGGGTTACTTGGTTTTTTTTACTATAAGTTGTTTGAGTTCCTTGCATATTCTGTATAATAATCCCTTGTCGAATGCATAGTTTGTGGATATTTTTTCCCATTCTGTAGGTTGTCTTTTTACTCTGTTAACTGTTTCTTTTGCTGTGCAGAAGCTTTTTGATATAATCACTTTGTTTATTTTTTTCTTTTGTTGCCTGTGTTTTGGGGTCTTATTCATAAAGTCTTTGCCCAGTCCTTCTTCCTGAAGTATTTCCTCTCTGTTTTCTTTTAGTACTTTTATAGTTTGGGGTCTTATATTTAAGTCTTTAATCCATTTTGAGTTGATTTGGGTATATGGCAAGAGGAATGGATCTAATTCATTCTTCTAAATATGGATGTCCAGTTATCCGAGCACCACTTCTTGAAGAGGCAGTCCTCTCCCCAGTGTGTGTTCCTGTTGCCCCTGCCAAATGTCAGCCGTCTCTAAGTATGTGGGTTGATTTGGGGTTCTCTATTCTGTTGTATTGGTCTGTGTGTCTGTTTTTACGCCAGTACCATGCTGTTTTGGTTACTATAGCTTTGTGGTATAAATTGCAGTCAGATAGGGTAATACTTCTGCCTTTTTTTAATTTAATTTAATTTAATTTTATTTTATTTTATTTTATTTTATTTTTTGCTCAGGATTGCTTTAGCTATTAGGGGTCTTCGGTTATTCCATATGAATGTTAGGATTGTTCTCCCTATTTCTGTTGGGCATAACTTTGCGTGCATGCACCCTGACGCGCACGGGCGCCAGTTCATGTGCTCCGCGGCCACCATTTCACTAGCGCTCAAT
>NW_007732375.1:16178-17363 GCF_000696425.1 Galeopterus variegatus | reverse complement strand
TATATAAGCTGTGCCGCCCTGCAAATAAACAGAGTTCCGGCTTTGACCACTCTCCTGGCTCCGTGGTGTTCTTTCTCGGCCACCGGGGAGGAAGGTCCTGGGGGGGAAGGGCCGTGCCAGCGACACTCATCATCCCGCTCAGCCCCACAAGGGACCCCCGGCTGGACCGGGGTCTCTTCCCGCTCGGTTTTGTCGGCCTCTGGCTCAGGGAGGCCCGACATATTTCTGTGAATAATGTCCTCGGTACCTTGGTTAAATCAATTCCTAATTATTTTGTTTATTTTATTTTTTTGGTGACTATTGTAAATAGGCTTGCATTCTAGATTTCTTTTTCTGCTAGTTTGTAGTTGGAGTATAATAATACTACTGATTTTTGCATCTTGATTTTGCATCCTGCATCGTTACTGAAATTGTTTATCAGCGTGGAGGACTTTTTGTTACAGTCTTTAGGTTTTTCTATATGTACGATCATGTTATCTGCAAACAGGGGCAGTTTGATTTCATCTTTTCCAATCCAGATGCCCTTTATTTCTTTCTCTTGCCTGATTGCTCTGGCTAGCACTTCCAATACTGTATTAAATAGGAGGGGTGAGAGTGGGCATCCTTGTCCTGTTCTCATTCTTAGGATGATATTGGCAGTGGGTTTGTCATATACAGTTTTTATTGTGTTGAGATACTTTCCTTCTACACCTAATTTGCTGACAGTCTATCATGAAGACATGTTGAATTTTGTCAAATGCTTTTTTCTGGATCTATTGAGATAATCATATGGTTTTTGTCCTTGATTTTGTTGATGTGGTGCATTGTTTAAAACAAACAAACAAAAATGAAAATGCTTTTTGATTCAAGTTAACAGATCAAAATAATTATCAAAAGACCACTTCTATGCAAGCCTATTTGTAGGCCATGAAAATTTCTTGTTGAAGAAATATAGTATAGGGCCGGCCCGGTGGCGCACTGCTACAGTGCGCTGCTTGGGAGCGCGGCGGCGCTCCCGCCGAGGGTTCAGATCCCACATACAGACCGGTTCCCGCTCACTGGCTGAGCAAGGTGCAGGCGCAACACCGAGGGTTGCGGTCCCGTTGCTGGTCCCGGTCTGGTGCGGGCGCGACACTGAGGGTTGCGATCCCGTTGCCGGTCCCGGTCCGGTGCGGGCGCGACACTGAGGGTTGCAATCCATTGCCG
>NW_007732375.1:4157-15306 GCF_000696425.1 Galeopterus variegatus | reverse complement strand
GGGGGGGGGGGGGGCGGGGTGCCGCAGTTCTATGGGGGGGGGCTGGGGGGGGGGGGGGCGCCCCCGCCGAGGGTTCGGATCCCACACACAGACCGGTTCCCGCTCACTGGCTGAGCAAGGTGTGGGCGCAACACGAGGGTTGCAATCCCGTTGCCGGTCCCGGTCCGGTACGGGCGCGACACTGAGGGTTGCAATCCATTGCCGGACACGAAAAGACAAAAAAAAGGAAAAAAAAAAAAAAAAGAAATGTAGTATATATGTATGTTAGTGATATATATGTCAGATCTATCTATATATCAGGAAAAGACAATTATAAATAATCAAAAAATCACATGAAGTCCTCCTAAGCTGATATTAATGGAAATATAAATAATATACTAAAAGTGAATCCATTTAAAACATACAAAAATTTACAGTTAAAATGTAAAAAAATTTTATGTTGCAAAATAAAGCAAAAATTATAACAAATCAATTATTTCATTTTACCTATACTCACCCAAGTTAACGTTACAATTTCAAGGTATGTATGATTTATGAACAAATTATGAATTAACATAGATTTATTATTTTTGACAAAATCATAGGACATCATGATGTGGCAAGCTTCATATTTGACTTTTACAGCCCTGTCATAAAGAGGGTCATTTTTTAAAAAGTATCAATAGGTGTCATCTATTTCCCCAGGAACTCTTGCTTTTCCCTTTGATACTCAAATTATTCTCTATTTTTTTTACCAGAATATTCTCAAATTTTATTTATTTCAAGGCACTTTCCACCAGAAGACATAAAAAGAAGAAATAAACTACTCTGTAAAACATAACTACATTTAAATAAACACAACAGTGAGATCCAAGTGAGACCAAGTAGAAAAACTGAATTATACTGAACGTTTATTATCCAAAGAGGCTTGCTTGCTTTTGTTCACTGGCTGCAAAAAGAGACTGCAAAGAGGTGGCAAACAGGACAAGTTTAAAGGGCACTCCTCAGGAGACTCCAGTCCACTAACAACCACGGGAGAAGTCAGTCTGGCTCTTAAACAAAAGTAGAGAAAACAATATCTGAAATTTGAGTCTAACATTTAGCTCATATTGGATTTTAGCACTGGCTTACCAAGCTACACACGGGTTGAACTGGTACATAAGATACCAACACTTTGTATGATAACCACGTAGTAATGTTTCATGCATGTGATGAACCCCATCCTGTCCCGATAGTCTGTGCATATGACCATTGCAGACGAGCCTTCCCTCACTACACATTGCACACCCTCCAACCTTGAGAACACATCAGATTCATTACATACTAGTTATGCACATAAGAGGTCTTATATACACTAACAAGATAATTAGGAATATGCTGAATTATCTGGTGCTTTTCAAAAAAATGTAGTTTTATCTCTACCTAGTTTTTCTTCCAGCTTCTGCTATATTTAACCTATCAATTACATGAAGATTAAAACTTTTTCACTCTAACATTATTATCCTCAAACCCCAGAGGAAATAATCCTAAATAAAGTCACATCTGAAGAAGACTACTGAGACAGCAGGAGTGGAGTCGAAACACCATTTCTAGGAGGTAAGGAGAGGACCCCTGCCTGCCCGGGTACATCATCCTCACAAAATCAAAAGGGCTACATGAAGGGTCAGTCTGGAGGCTACTGAAGAACCTGTCCTACCTGTCAGTTTCCTATTCTTCAATTGTCAACTGATGGAACTCTTTCATATTCTCATTTATCAAAATTACTTAGATCGACTTCGTGAAACCTTTCATCTGTTTAAACATTTGAGTTTCAATTGCAGTCAATTTGCACCATATTTAAATTGCATTATGGGGTGGTTTATCGTATCTAATAAACAAACAAAAAATTACTTCCAAAGACATGTCATAATACTGAGGATAGATAAACGCTCGTGTTAAGAAATAAGGGATATTTGAAAACAGACTAATTTTATAAATGGTTGCTTATTATATATGTACATGCATATATATATATATATATACAGACATTCATGCAGTACCATATACACTGCATTGGCATGGAAATATTTTCATATATACATACCTCCACAATGGCACCACTGGGGAGTCTGAGAAAATGGCGGTACAGCTCTTGGAACCCACTGGGATAAACAGTGTATACAGATACACGAGAAGTAATATCTTCTGGACCAAGTGCAGACGCAGAAATTTCATTTTGATGTTGGAGGTCACAGCTTTTCCTCAGGAAAACCTACAACCTAAAGATCTTAGATAATGATAACTCAGATAAAATAGTGTTGCTGTATGTAACATAATTCTAATACTAATAGAGGACTCACTGTGTGCCCGCTACATAAAAGGATATTAATTTCTCCTTTCTCACAGGAAACTAGGTTGGTATTATTATTATTATCATTATTTCCCTTCTCTAGATGCAGAAACTGAGACCCAGAGGAACTAAGTAACATATTTAGATCTCAACAGCTAGTAAGTAACAAGGCCCAGACTTCCTTAGTTACATTCTACCATGCCATTTCTCAATACTAGATTATGTGATGAATACTCCTGGAGGAATTCAGACTCTAGAAGAGACTTTGAAGAAAAGGTCACTGACCTCAGGTAGGCAGTCCATGAGTCAGATCTGGTGTGCCTGTTTTATTTTGTCCCAAGCTGTATTTTTTTTAAGTGTGAGATAGATGCAAACATTATTAAAAGAAGTATATTGTACATTACGATAATAATTTTTGGTACATCTTAAAACTTCAGAAGATCCGACAACACTTAGCCTATATTCACAAAAAGCAAAAAATAAACAAAAAATGTGTTAAATGGAACATACCTTCTGCAATTTACCATAGTCCTTTCCTCTCCCTTTAATTAAATCTCCTGAGACAAATGCCCAATCTCATTTATGAAAAATGGTGCATTTTATTTTGCTTTCTTACACCTAGCCTACTTGAGTCACTTGCTAAGGCAATTTGAGGTTGTGCCTCTGACTTGATAACAGAATTTTGATTTATTGAGAAGAGTTACAACATGACTTCAAACCATAACATCAGCCAACAAAAGAGCATTTTTTAATAATGCTGCTATGAGTTGAATTGTGTTCCTCAAAATTCATATATTGAAATCCTAACCCTTTATCTCAGAGTGTGAACATACTAGGAGATAAAATCTTTATAATCAAATTAAAATGAGGGCCGGCCTGGTGGCGCACTGGATAGTGCGCCGCTTGGGAAGCGCGGCGGCGCTCTTCCCGCTCACTGGCTGAGCGAGGTGTGGGAGCAACACCGAGGGTTGTGATCCTGTTGCCGGTCCCGGTCCGGTACGGGGGCGACACTGAGGGTTGCGATCCGTTGCCGGACACGGAAAAAGACAAAAAAAAAAAAAAAAATTAAAATGAAATAATTAGGCTGGGCTCTAATCAAATATGACTGGTTTCATATAAAGAGAAAATTTGGAGACAGACATGCACATAGGGAGAATGTCACGTGACCATGAAGACAAAGATGGGAGTGATGCTTTTACCAACCAAGGAACATCAAAAATTGCTAGCAAAATACCAGAAGCTAGGAAAGAGAGGCAAGGAACAGATTTGCCCTCACGGTCTTCAGAAGGAGCTCTCCCTGATGATCTTGATCTCAGGCTTCTAGGCTCTGAAACTGTGAGACAATAAATTTCTTATTGCTTAAACACCCCATCTGTGACACATTGTTGTAGCAGCCCTAGCAAACTAATAATGCTTTGCATTAAGATTTGGAATACACTGGATTTTGTTTAAAGATGAGAAATAATTATTCTTTTTCAGATCACAAATCCAGAATATGACAAGGTTTCATCTATTTCTAAATAAGTGGAAACACCACTAATTCCTTCAGACACCTAGATTAGCATTGAGTGGAATATGCTCTCATAGCACAAAGGAGGAAGCATAATGAAGCTAATCCCAATCACTCTGTGCTCACGCAGACCAAGGCAAAGCTGTCCTGTTCTGGAACCTGCTGTCTGCACACACTGAGCCAGCATCTTCCTGGGTGCCAGCTGCTTTCTTGTTCAGGAGGCAGGTTTGGAAGTTGCATTAACTCATTCAGGTCCCTAGGGTATCATTTAGAGTAATTCACCAGTTTGGAATTTGCTAAGGCTAGCCCTAAATTATACTAAATAATACCCTGAAGGCCTGAAGGAGTTAATGTAGCTTTCAAAGTTGCTTCCTCTAAACACACAATCTGCCAGATCCAGACAAACCCCCTGCAACTACAGCCTGCTTAATCGCTCTCTTCTGGGAAAAACAGAGAAATGTACTCTCAGGAAAACGGTGGGCACTTAACCATTTTGGCTTGTAACCAACAACAACAACAATAAGAAAAAAAACAAAAAAATTATTTATTATGAGGTTACCCCTGGGAACAGAATGCATAAGTACATTCCATTTTTATTATTATTATTATTATTATTATTATTATTATTATTATTAAAGTAAGAAAAAAGTTTACATAGACAACAGCAGATGCAATAATAACATTAACCTCCAAAAGGTTAAAATCTCTATATCCCAATTTTAACTTTGCACAGCCCTTAAATCTAAGCATCCACCACTAGATTCCTTGTGCCCTCATGATCCTGCCTTCCTTCAAGTCAGTTTTCAAGAATTACTCTCATTTGCGCCATAAAATAGAGCACTAATAATGGCTTCAAGTTACTCTCAAGAGAAATCTATAAGTGAATGAGAAAAGCAGGATATTTGGGGAAAGAAGCTAGGAAAAAATGTGGTTTTAGAAGTCAAAATCAGCCTGATCCTGCAGGTGGCTATGGAGCATGAGTTGCATCACAGTTTTGTGCTGCCTAGAGCTAGGACGGCTGAACTGTCACATCCTCACAACCACCTGTTATTATCTGTGTCTTATTCCTGGGGTGGGAGTGCATAACCCCCCAGGGATCATCAGGCAAGGCGGCACCTAACAGCTCGGGAAATCCTCCAGAGCTGGGTGCAGCTGGGAGCCACAGGTGCAGCCAAGGCTGCTTCAGCCTGGGCAAGGGGATCAGCGCAGGGCATCGACCACCTGCATCACAGTCCTCAACACATGTGCACTCAGTACCTAAGTGGCTTGTTAGAGATGCATTAAGATTTGAGTCATAAACCCCTCTCTTCAGAGCTTAAATCTTATTGAGAAGAGAGGATATGATAAACAAGAAAAATAGGTTTCTATTTTAGCATAACCTATTATATTAAATCTGACAATCTCCAAATGGGTTACAACAAAATCTTTTATCTGTGGGTTTATATCAAATGGGTTTATGTATTGCAGGTAAAGAAATAGAAATGTCTGATATTAGTTTTTCTCACGAGTAAAACAATGAAGAACATTAAAATTCAAGCTACAGAAAAAATTATTGAAAAGAGTTTGATAATTTTTGAACTTCGGAAAGTATCTTATAAAAACATATATACAACCATTCCATCTAATAAGACTTATTTCACTCCATTATGCCAAACACCAAATGGTGTTGAAGAATGTTTTGCCAGAACTATGATTTCCAAATATTCAAGTAAATATTCATTTTCCCTTCCTGTTCCCAGGCATCACAGTATCTCAGGTCCCATAATTAATTTGTCCTATAGGAAGCTAAACATGAAAACATTCCTCCCTCCTAAACATAAAAAATACTATACCCATAGATATACAACAGAGGTGTGCAGAAAGGTTTTTTACAATGTAAAATTTTATAGTAGAATTAAATATGAAGTTCAGCCAAATATCACTTGATAATCAAATACATTTGAGTTTCTTGGCTTATGTCTTAAATAATTGCAAAATTTTAAATACTTGAAGAAAAAATTTAAAAACATGATCTTATGGTTGTTCACAATAGAAAGATACGTCCTAAAATTCACCATTGTCCTAATATTTACCATTAGGAATGCTCCCGATGGATNTCTCTTCAGAGCTTAAATCTTATTGAGAAGAGAGGATATGATAAACAAGAAAAATAGGTTTCTATTTTAGCATAACCTATTATATTAAATCTGACAATCTCCAAATGGGTTACAACAAAATCTTTTATCTGTGGGTTTATATCAAATGGGTTTATGTATTGCAGGTAAAGAAATAGAAATGTCTGATATTAGTTTTTCTCACGAGTAAAACAATGAAGAACATTAAAATTCAAGCTACAGAAAAAATTATTGAAAAGAGTTTGATAATTTTTGAACTTCGGAAAGTATCTTATAAAAACATATATACAACCATTCCATCTAATAAGACTTATTTCACTCCATTATGCCAAACACCAAATGGTGTTGAAGAATGTTTTGCCAGAACTATGATTTCCAAATATTCAAGTAAATATTCATTTTCCCTTCCTGTTCCCAGGCATCACAGTATCTCAGGTCCCATAATTAATTTGTCCTATAGGAAGCTAAACATGAAAACATTCCTCCCTCCTAAACATAAAAAATACTATACCCATAGATATACAACAGAGGTGTGCAGAAAGGTTTTTTACAATGTAAAATTTTATAGTAGAATTAAATATGAAGTTCAGCCAAATATCACTTGATAATCAAATACATTTGAGTTTCTTGGCTTATGTCTTAAATAATTGCAAAATTTTAAATTCTTGAAGAAAAAAATTTAAAAACATGATCTTATGGTTGTTCACAATAGGAAGATACGTCCTAAAATTCACCATTGTCCTAATATTTACCATTAGGAATGCTCCCGATGGATACTTGAAGAAAAAATTTAAAAACATGATCTTATGGTTGTTCACAATAGAAAGATACGTCCTAAAATTCACCATTGTCCTAATATTTACCATTAGGAATGCTCCCGATGGATACTTACATTCTTATTTCACTAATAAAGATAACAAAAGTTTGCTGTCATGAATTTTCCTCTCCAAAAGAATTGGTAGTTATTTGTAGAGTATGAGCCTAGTAACAGAAAGTCTGTGTGATAAATTATTGCAAAGACCTTGTATTCAGGTGTTTAATAGTTAGTTGAAGGAAAATAAACAATGACGATAAAGATCTGATCCGTGTCACCTGCAGACTCAAGCATATGCAGGGGAACTTAGTATTTTCAAGAAAGAATATTTTTTCTCTTGCTTGGGATACCAACACTAATTTCTATATGTTCTGACAACGTGAGCTGGAGCTGCATTCCCAAAGTGCTGTACTCCAGGTGAGAGGCGCCCTCCATACTCACGGTACTTAACAGGCTACAGACAACTTTCCTCAACTACTGGATGCCAAGTCAGACCTGTAGTCCAAAATATGAAAATTTAAAAGCAATTTAAGGATTTTACAGTTTATGTTCATAGTCATATAGGTCATTCTTCCCTGGCATCCATTATTTCAAATATCAAAAAATAAGCCTGGAAAACCAGATTAAACATTCTAGAACACAAAGTTCAATCACAAAAAGAGCAAACAATTAACAGCATTAGGAAGGCATGCTTCTGAGCTATCCTTTCATTATTACCAAAGAAAATGTCCACGAATTGTAGTAACTTCTTAAAGAAAGGCTGATAATCTGACTTACTCATAACAAACCAAGATAAAACATGTTACCATAAGGTAACGTGATCAAATTCTTCACAAATTTATTAACAATTTTAGGTGGAAAATATTTATGCTCTTGAAGTAGCTTCCTTAGAAACTATACATCCATTCCAATGACATTTATACTTCTTATTTTTTAAAAAGTATAAAACAGGGTCTTTTGTATCCTTTTCTGGTGTTAATAAATCCTTATCTTTCATTTTTAGAAATAGCAAAAAGACATTGATATACAAGTTTAGTTAAAAAGATGCAAAATAACTGTTAGTAAATGCAAATGGAGGCACACATCAGAAAGATATAAATACTGGTTTTCAGACATGCAAAATATATTGTAAGATGTTCAGTTACAATGAATGCATATGATTTGCTTTGTCTCAGAGGTTCTTAATTCTCTAAAGATTTTGAGAAATTATTTGAGTACTTCCTATGGCTTGAGAGTCCCTCTGAGAATCCCAGATGTGTCCACTGTCATGAAAAAATGAGGTCAGGATAATATTTCTTCCTGTTACAGTATCAGTATTAAAATCACCTCACTGCTAACTGTGGCCTTGACAGTGTAGTTGCCTCTCTCGTTACGGTTAGTCAATGACCAGCCTCTCTCAATCTCTCCCCTTAACAAATATGAATTGTGAGTTCATAGGGTACATTAACTCTATCTGAAGGAAAACAAGTTAACCTTTGTGGTCAGAGGTGGCCTTGCTCTGTTAGTGGAGGAGATATTTATAAGTAATGAAAATAAAATGTCAAGATATCAATAGACTTTGTAACTATTATGGATGGTTGACTTTCTCTTGTTAGACATGTCTGGAAATGATTTGTCTTTGGTAATATAGAAGGATTATAGTGTGCCAGTAAATGATGTTGTTGGGAATTACTTAAAAAAATAGCTGTGCCCCTTGGAATTTCAATGCATAATGCCAAAGAAAAATACAGTATCTGCCCAAATGTTAACACTACTTTAAAAGTAAACTTTGAGGAGCTGAGAGGTTCTTAGACTTCATCATTGAGATAAAACTTTATGTCCCAAGGGTAAACTTATAAAATTAAAATAAGAGTTTAGGCCTTTGGTTTATACATCAATGGCTTATGTAATAGCAAAGAAGTATTTGTGTGTTCATATGTGTTCTTGTATATGTGTCTGTGTGTGTGGAAGACAGAGACAAAAAAATTACAACATTTCACTATTAATAGACCTTCAGAAATTAGTGAGATAAAAAAAATTTAAATAAAAATATTTATTTAAAAAATATATATTTATTTTTTCTGTTTTTTTTTCCTCCTCGAGAATGATCCACTTTACTTAGTAATGAGTACTAAAAGGCTGAACACAAGTAGAAGTCATTTTTTTAACGGGTTTACCTTCTTATGTCCAAGGAGACACAGAAGAAATGCCTGCTCAGTATTTAATAATTTACTGGGCATATACCAGATATAAGTAAAAGCTAACTTTTTTACAATCTCAGTTTATTTATTTTTTTATGATTGCTAAAAACAGTTATTAAGAGAATTCATCCATTATTTCAATCACTCAGATTCAATTAACCATTGAGTGTCCTTAAAAAATACAGAAGTAAAGTATGTCTCCCAGTATATATAAATGGCTTACAATAAAATGATCTATAGTTATCAACACCAAGCACAGGATCGGAACTGGTTAATGGTCAGTAGTTTAAATGTCATGACACACTCAGACAACACGGGTTCTTCCTTGAAAGGGAAGAAAAGTATATGTTAAAAAAAAAAGTACATGTTTTCCATTTAGATTACAACTTCAAAATAAGACTTACTAGTTTGTCGTTAGATTCATAACCCATTTTGTATGTTTATCAATAAGCAAGGTTTTCACAGGCTAGACAGAGAACGTAGATGAAGGGGACCTTCACTATGCAATCTCCCCAAGTTTCTAAAAATTTTCTAACTTTTAAAATAAGGATAGTAATATAAACTTGCAGTATGTCAGAAAATGCATTTGAAGTGTTTCTCAAAGAGTAGACACTCAACTGACATAATTGTTCCATTGAATTCTTCTTTCTTTTTCTTTTTTTTTAATCTTAGAGGGAGAGAAGTGGTGTACATAGCACAACAGAGATTTTCAAGCCAATGCAAAGATTCTCAAGCCAATCTGCTTGAATTGGGTTATTCTGCCATTTTATATTTTTGAGACTTCGGGTAACCCTATGTCTAATTTTTCTCATTAGTAAAATGAAGATAAAAAGAGCCTACTTCCTAGGGATATTGTGAGGATTAAATTAATTATTATATGTAAACCACTTAAACATACCTGGCACATAGGTAGCACTAAATAAGTGTTTATTATTTTAACACACGTGGGGAAAAGAACAAATTCTAAGACGTCTCAGATTTCTATTGAAAATATCCTCTTGTGATACACAATCCATGCATATTCCTCTAACATCAGTGCGAAGTGCATTTTAAGCATAGTCGTAATGACTGCAGTCAAGGCCAATTCTTAACATTCTCTATTTTCTAAAAAATGTCCTTAAACGCAGCCTCGGTAATAAAGTATTTCTCTTCAATATCCCTGGGATCCCACATCCCCACCTATCTCAAGCAAATAAACTTACACATTCTAGTTAAAAACGAGCCAAGAAAGGAAACCTATTTTAGAAAATAAGGCAAATAAATCTTCATATATAACATTAGGGGCATGTACAAAACTGGAAACAAAATGGCATTTTTAACAAACAGCTCTGACTTTGAGGAGTAGGTAGGTACTTAAGTAAGTGATGAGAATAAATAGGTAGGTTTGGGGACATGCTGGGAAAAAAGAGAAAATTGCTTAGCAGGGCACACTTAGTCTACCCAAAACTATATCGTTAATTCTGAGTTCTTAGCCCCATGTGGAACTAGACAATTGAATTGTTTGATTTCGTTTTAGTTTTAGATTATTCCCACAAAACATTGAAGTTTTCAGGGCTTAGAGGTTTTCTCTCTCTTATTTACTATTGTGTCCCTAGGACATTGAATAGTGCCTGGCAAAAACAGGAATCGCTATTTATGAAATGCATGCATGGATAGATGGTTGGCCGGCTGGATGCACATAGATCCTTCTTAGGTCATGATACATTTGTGGCCCCAACTCTTCTATCACAGGTTACCTCTTTTTTTGTAATATATGATTTAAAAAACAACAAAAAATAGTATTATTATAAAAAAGATACCATCATAAATATCATAGGGAGGCTTAGGGTTTCTGTGGAAACATTTGTTCTTGTGTTTCCATACTGACATTTGGCAGCACATGTTATTTATTCAAATAAATTTGTTTTCCTCCCTGGATTCTGAACTAAACTCTAAGATGTGAATATTGTCCTGTTTTCTCTAACATAACAGAGAAGAGGAAAAGGACGTAAGAATATGATGTCTCTATATCTAGATAAACAGTAACTCACTCTCTTTTTTGTTGTGGCAAAATAAACAAGTATACAACATAGGCATTAATTAGAATATTAAATATTGACATATTTTCTCTGTACCTCTATTAAATTCTTTTATTAAACATAATGCATAAATTGTCCATACATGTATTCTCTCTTTATAACAAATATTTCTTTTTTTTTTTTTTTCCTTTTTTTGTCTTTTTTC
>NW_007732375.1:0-3175 GCF_000696425.1 Galeopterus variegatus | reverse complement strand
GCGGGCGCAACACCGAGGGTTGCAATCCCATTGCCAGTCCCGGTCCGGTATGGGCACGACACTGAGGGTTGCGATCCGTTGCCAGTCACGAAAAAAGACAAAAAGGAAAAAAAAAAAAAAAAAGATAACGGAGATGGTCAGTAGAACATACGTCCAGAGTCAAGAGAGATAAACAGCCATAAATGTAGGTAATGCTCAGTCTAGTAATGCTCAATCTGGTTTGCCTCAACTGGGATCATGCTGAAGGGCCATCCCATCTAAAGCTTCACATGGGATTGGCTGAGGCCTCTGTTACGACTCTAACACGGTTCAACTTTTCTCTTTCCAACTCTTTCTCTCACTGCTCACAGCTGTTCTGTCCAAGAGAACTAATCAAAGCACATGCCTCAGAGTTGCAGTCTGTTTTCTGTGGACTCCAACCTATAACACCATTCAATACTTTATTTCTTAAATTAATCAATATTGATGCATATGCCTGTAGTTTGTTCATTTTTTACTGTTATACGGCATTCTGTAGTATTATCGTAGGTCAGTTTATTTTACTCTATGGTTTGTAGACATCTAAGTTAACTACAGCATTTGGCTATTATTAACAATGTTGTTGTGAACATTCTCCGTCATGTCTCCTGGATTATGTATGAGAGCCTTCTACCAGGGCGGTATTTCCCACACCTGACTGTACATACAAATCATGGAAAGAGCTAAGAAATACTGATGTGCAGGCATCATCTCTTTAAGTCTTGAATTAATCAGTGTTTGGTGAAGACCTGGAATCAGTCCATTTTAAAGGTTCTTCAGATTACTTCAATGTCATTGTCAAACAATCATAGCTAAAGTATTGTAAATGCTGACTCATATGTACATGCATGTTTAATTTTACATTGTAACAACAAATTGTTCTCCAAAGTGTTTGTACCATTTACACTTGCTCCAATAATATATTAGACTTCCCACTGAAACATATCCTTGTCCACAGTTCATATTTTCAGAATTTAAAACTTTGGATGCTCTGTTTTTTCAAGATGGTGATGGGTCTGGAGCGGGCGTGCCAGGACACAGAACGAGCCTGAGAAGTGTGTGCTGTGCTGCCAGAGGACCACTTGCATTTTCAAGAGCAACAAAAAACGAATAAATCACTGATCAACTAATCTACAACGAAAAAAAGCAACTACAGTCTCAAGGTTTTAGGGCCGATACGAAAGAAGATTCCTGAGAGTGCCCCAAGCGCGCCGGGAGACCGAGTGAGCAGCCCGAGGCAACAAAGGCCAGGAAAGACGGCAGCGGCAACACAGAGATGGAGAGGAAGGCACTGGACCGGCCCAGCTCAGGGAGCTCTGTGAGTGACCCCCAGCCCAAACCCGCTTGTGGGGCAAATGCCTGCCGGGCTCCCACCACACCAGGCTAGGCGCCGGCAACAGCGCTGCCTCCATTTTCTCCAGTGGGGGTGGAGCCGGCCAGCTCAGATAGGGCAGGCCAGCCATCTTCGGTTGGCACGGCTCCTCACTGAGCCGTGCCACTTGTGTGCCTCAGCACGGGGGCCCCCCGGGTCCTGTGGACCAGCCACCAATCCCACTCCACCCGTGGATCTCTGGCGAGGCTGGTGGCGTGGGGAGCCCCCGGCAAGCATCGAGAGGGCAGAGAAGAGGATCCTGGCCAGACTGTCACTCCACCACACCTGGGGCTTCGGCCCCAGGTAAACTNCACCGCGCTCAGCCAGTGAGCGGGAACCGGTCTCCACATGGGATCCGAACCCCGGCGGGAGTGCCACCGCGCTCCCAAGCAGCGCACTCTCCAGTGCGCCACTGGACCGGCCCAACAAATATTTATTTCTAAAATTGTGGTTTCCAAACAAGCTTTCACCAAATATTTAATAATTGACAAATCAAAAAAGACCAGATTTATTATACAACCCATAAAAACATCAATAAAAATAATTTTATTGTTAATCCATTTAAGATTTTATTAATTGTGAGCTAAAAATATGAACATTTATTTCATATGAAATTAAAATGTAAAATATGTTTTGATATCTTCAGACAATGAATGGGTACATAATGAAACTCCTTCTGAGCTGAACATGTCACAGATGTAATCGACAGCTTTTGTATTATTATCTAACCTGGAAATTGGAAAGTATCATAAATATTATGCAGGACTTTAGTTCAAGCAGGGATTTTTAAAGCCCTAATTTTGTGTTGATGGTTTGATTAGGTCCCTATGTGTTCACGTGCACATGTGTGTGTACATGTGTGTTTCACTTGAAAAACAAAGGCTGGGAGAGGCATCAGAGGAATGTACTCACTGCCTCCACTTTAAGTATTTTGCATTTATCTCTTTTATATGTTGGCACTGTGTATAAATTTTATCTGAGTTAAAGTATTCTGGTTCTTAACATCTGAAAACTAGGTTTATAGGAAGATCAGGCAAGGATCATGTCTTTTGTGTTTATCATTCCATCTCCAGCACTTGGCACCAGGCTCAATAAACATCTGCCAAATAAAGGAAAGAAAGTAACTGCTTTGATTCTTAAATCCCCTCTATAATATTCAGACCACATAGTGGTCCAGCTTATTTTTACATATTTCCAATAACACCAACAATTCTGAAATTAATTTTGTCTTGAGTGTCTGGTTTTAAATTTCTTCTTATTGTAAGGCCAACAATCTTTTACTTCTGATTTTCCTGTTGCTCCTGATTCTACCTCTTCATGTCATCATGATAAGTTAAAAACAGTTCCAATGAATAGAAAATTTTCAGACAGAATATTTGGAGGATTCACTAAGTCCAGATAGAGTGTTTCCTGCTCTAGATGAGATATCATTGTTAAATTTAGAATTTCTTCCTGATTGAGGTTTCCTTGATTGGAGTGCCTGGCAGTCGAGTTCAGTGAATGATGCCTTCAGAATAGGATTATGTCTCCTCATTCGAGATGCTGTGGATCCCTTTCCTTAACACTTTTACACTCACATCACATTCTTGACTTATTTTAGGTTTACTGCTAAAAAATAGTAATCATGTGCATATAGTTCAACTCTTCTCTTTTTTAAAAGAAAATATGTGATATAAATTAAATATAATATAAAAATTTAAATGCATATATTAAAGAAGAAAAATAAAATGGACACACATGTATCAACAACCTGGCACAGAAAATTGAGAATTCTAAAGTCAGAAA
>NW_007732374.1:133656-134535 GCF_000696425.1 Galeopterus variegatus | reverse complement strand
TCCTTCCTTCCTTCTTTCTTTCTTTCCTTCTCTCTCTCTCTCTCTCTCTCTCTCTCTCTCTTTCTCTCTCTCTTTCCTTCCTTCCTTCCTTGCACTTATGAGTGAGGACATGCAGTATTTCCCTTTCTGTACCTGGCTTATTTCACTTCATATAATTTTCATCAAGCTCATCCATGTTGCTCTGAATGCCAGAATTTCATTCTTTTTTTATGGCTGAGTAGTATTCCACTGTGTATATATACCACATTTTTCTTATCAGTCATCCAACAATGGAAATTTAGATTGGTTCCAACTCTTAGCTATTATAAATAGAGCTGTGATAAACATGTGAGTGCAGGTATCTCTTTGACATGATGATTTCCATTCCTTTTGGTATACACCTAGCACTGGAATTGATGGATTGTATGACAGTTCTATCTGTATTTGTTTGAGAAACCTTCATATGGTTTTCTATAATGGCTGCACTAGTTTGCAGTCCTACCAACAATGTAGGGGGGTTCCCCTTTCTCCAACATCCTCACCAGCATTTCTCATTCGCTGACTTTTTGATAATAGCCAGTCCAACTCAAGAGAGATGATATCTCAATGTAGTTTTGATTTACATTTCCCTGATGACTAGTGATTTTGAGCATTTTTTCATGTACCTGCTGGTCTTTGTTCTGTCTTCCTTAGAGGAATGCCTATTCACCTTGTTTGCCGATTTTTCATTGGATTATTATTTTTTTTACTGTTAAGTTGTTCGAGTTCCTTATATATTCTCGATATTAACCCCTTTTTGGATGTATGTAGTGCAAATATTTTCTACCATTCTGTAGGTAGTCTTTTCATTCTGTTGATTATTTCCTTTGCTGTGCAGAAGCTTTTTAGTTTGATATAATC
>NW_007732374.1:131435-131926 GCF_000696425.1 Galeopterus variegatus | reverse complement strand
TGCTCTGGCTAGTACTTCCAATGCTATGTTAAATAGGAGTGGTGACAGTGTGCATACTCATCTTGTTTCTGTTCATAAAGGAAAAGCTTTCATCTTTTCCCCATTCAGGACTGTATTGGTGGTGGATTTGTCATAAATGGCTTTTATGGTGTTGAGATACATTCCTTCTATACCTAATTTGTTGAGGTCTTTATCATGCAGGGATGTTGACTTTTGTCAGATGCTTTTCTGCATNGGGGGCTCAGGTGCACACAACTCAGTCAGTTGGCAGAGCTGGGGGTAGGGGGAGGAAAGGGATGTGGTCTGCCTGAGGAGGGTCTGTCTGTTTGATCTCTGGCTGGGATTTGGGGATGCATCAGTTCAGCAGAACTGGAGTTGGCCTCCCAAGCTGCAGAACAGAGTTACAGCCCCTGTGAGCCTGGGCTTCATGCTGCCGGGGTCAGGGTGTTATAGACTCTCCCGTGAGTGTTCTGGGTGGAAGGCAGAGATCG
>NW_007732374.1:85703-130546 GCF_000696425.1 Galeopterus variegatus | reverse complement strand
GCCGCCGCACTCCCAAGCGGCGCACTCTCCAGGGCGCCACCGGGCCGGCCCAAGTCTTTATCCATTTTGAGTTGATTTTGGTATATGGCAAGATATATGGGTCTAGTTTCATTCTTCTACACATGGATGTCCAGTTTTCACAGCTCTATTTATTGAAGAAGCTGCCCTTTCTTCAGTGTTGTGCTTGGTGCCTTTGTCAAAGATCAACTGGCTATAAGTACATGGATTGATTTCTGGGTTCTCTATTCTGTTCCATTGGTCTGTGTCTGTTTTTATGCCAGCACCATGCTGTTTTGGTTACTATAGCTTTGTAATATAATTTGAAGTCAGGTAGTATTATGCCTCCAGCTTTATCATTATTATTGTTATTTTGCTTAGAATTACATTGCTATTCAGGGTCTTTTGTTGTTCTGTTTAAATGTTAGGATTGTTTTCTCTATTCCTTGAAGAATGTCATTGGTATTTTAATGGGGATTGCATTGACCCTGTAGATCACTTTGGGAAGTACGGACATTCTCACATTGTTAATTCTTCCAATCAATGAATATGGGATATCTTTTCATCCTTTGGGGTCATCTTTAATTTCTTTCAGCACTGATTTATAGTTCTTAGTATAGAGATCTTTCACCTTCTTGGTTAAATTTATTCCTAGATATTTTATTTTTGGGGTAGCTATTGTAAATGGGATAGCCTTCTTGATTTCTTTTTCTGCTGGTTCACTGTTGAAGTATAAAAATGCTACTGATTTTCTCATGTTGATTTTATATCTTGCAACTTTACTGAATTCGTTCATCAGCTCTAAGTGTTTTTTGTAGAGTCTTTAGGTTTTTCTTCCTAAAGGATCATGTCATCTGCAAACAGGGACAATTTGTATTCATCTTTTCCAATCTGAATGCCCTTATTTATTTCTCTTGCCTGAATTTCTTCTATAGCTAATTTATTAAGAGTATTTATCATGCAGGGATGTTGACTTTTGTCAGATGCTTTTCTGCATCTATTGACATGATCATATTGTTTTTGTCCTTGATTTTGTTGATGTGGTATATCACATTTATTAATTTTCATATGTTGAACCATCCTTGATGATGGATCCCACTTGATCCTGATGTGTAATCTTTTTGATGTGCTGCTGTATTCTGTTTGTTAACATTTTGTTGAGAATTTTTACATATATGTTCATCAAGGATATTGGCCTGTAGTTTTCTTTTATCTCTGTCTGGTTTTGGTATCAGAGTGATGCTGGCCTCATACAATGAGTTTGAGAGAATGCCCTCTGTTTCAATTTTGTGGAATAGTTTGAAAAGGATTGGTATTAATTCTTCTTCAAAGGTTTGGTAGAATT
The DNA here is from genome assembly GCF_000696425.1 of Galeopterus variegatus. NCBI lineage: Eukaryota > Metazoa > Chordata > Mammalia > Dermoptera > Cynocephalidae > Galeopterus > Galeopterus variegatus. The sequence goes on along the minus strand of NW_007732374.1, from coordinate 129,204 downwards.
CAGCAGTTAAGCCATCCAGTGCCAGGCCTTTCTTTGTTGGGAGACTGCTGATTGCTGCTTCAATCTCATTGCTTGTTATTGATCTGTTTAGGTTGCTTGTCTATTTGTTATTGATTCACTCTTGGTACTTTGTATGTGTCCACACTTTTATCCATTACCTCCAGATTTCCAAATTTGAAGGTGTACAGTTGTTTATAATACTCTCTAGCTATTTTTTGTATTTCTGTAGTATTGGTTATAATGTCTCCTTTTTCATTTTTGATTTTTGTTATTTGCATTTTCTCTATTTTTTATTAGTCTAGCTAATAGTTTGTCTATTTTATTTATCTTCTCAAAAAACCTACTTTTTATTTTGTTGCTATTTTGTTTTGTTTTGGTCTCTATTTCATTTAGTTTTGTTCTGGTCTTAATTATTTCTTTCCACTAATTATCCACTAATTTTAGGACTGTATTTTTCTTGTTTTTCTAGTTCTTTGTGGCGTACAATTAGTTTGTTTATCTGAAGTCTTTCCATTCTTTTGATGTAAGCATTTATTGCAATAAACTTATCTTTTAGTACTACTTGTGTAGTATCCCACAAGTTTTGGTATGCTGTATCTTTATTTTCATTAGTTTTGATTAATTTTTTGATTTCCTGTTTAATTTCTTCTTGGACCCATACATGGCTCAGGAGCATGTTGTTTAATTTCCATGTATTTGTATAGTTGCCAAAGTTTTGCTTGTAATTGATTTCTAGTTTTAATTTGTGTGGTGTGAAAAGATCCTTGAAATGATTTCAATTTTTCAAAAGTTGAGACTTGATTTATGACCTAACATGTGGTCTATCCTGGAGATATTCCATGTTTTGATGAGAAGAATGTATATTCTGTAGTCATTGGATGAAATGTTCCATCCAAAGTATAGTTTAAATCCTGTTTTTCACTCTGATTTCTTGCCCAGATGATATGTCCAATGTTAGAGAGGGGTGTTGAGGTCCCCAACCATTATTATATTGGGATCTATCTCTCTGTTTATGTCTAATAGTGTTTGATTTATTTGGGTGTATATGTATTGTATTTGTTCTGATGTTGTGTGTGTATGTATTTATGAGTGTTTATATCCTCTTGCTGGATAGATCCTTTTATCATTATGTAGTGCCCTTTTTTGTCTCTTTTTATAGATTTTGGTTTAAAGTCTATTTTATTTGATATAAGAATAGCTACTCCTGCTCATTTTTGGTTTCCACACATGTGGTATATCTTTTTCTATCCCTTCACTATTATGCCATGTGAGTCTTTACAGGTGAGGTGAGTTTCTTGTAGGCAGCATATAGTAGGGTCTAGTTTTTAAATCCATTTAGCCAGTCTATGTTTTTGAGTGGGGAATTCAATCCATTTACATTTAGGTTTGTTATTGAAAGGTATTGTTTTAATCCTGGCATTTTATTGATTTTTGTATGGTTGTTTAAAATATCTTTTGTCCCTTTCTTTTCCTTTTATTGTTTGTCTTCAGTGTTGGTTGTTTTTTTTTTAGGTGGTAAGATACAGTTTCTTTTTTTCTCATTGCTTATCTCTCTGCCAGTGGGTTTTATTCCTTTTTTTTATATCTTCTTGGTGGTGATTATCATTTTTCAGATTCCAGATGCAGGACTCCCTTGAGGATTTCTTGTTGGGCTGGTCATGTGGTGGTGAACTCCTGCAGTTTTTGTTTGTCTGGGAAATATACTACTTCTCCTTCATTTCTGAAGGATAGCTTTGCTCGATATACTATTCTTGGCTGTCAGTTTTTTTTCTTTCAGTGCTTTGAATATATCATCCCATTCTCTTCTGGCCTGTAAGGTTTTTGCTGAGTAATCTGATGTTAGTCTGATGGGGACTCCCTTATAGGTGACTTGATGCTTTTCTTTTGTTGATTCCAGGATTCTCTCTTTGTCTTTGACTTTTGAAAGTTTGACTACAATGTGTCTTGTAGAGGAGCTTTTGGGATTGAATTTGATTGGGGATCTTTGAGCCTCTGGGGCCTTATTGTTTGTATCTCTCCTAAAACCTTGAAATTTTCTCACTATTATTTCATTGAATATGTTTTCAATACCATTTCCTTTCTCCTCCCCTTCCTGAATACCCATATTTTAGATGTTTTGTGTGCCTCAGTTTGTCTGATAGCTCTCATTGGTTTTCTTCATTTTTAAAAATTATTTATTTCTTTTTCTGTCTACCTGAGTTACTTTAAAAAGACTGTCTTTGAGATCAGAAATTCTTTCTTCTGCTTATTCTTACCTGCTTAAGCTTTCAGTTTTTTTTTTTTTTTTTTTTACTTCATTGAGTTAATTCTTCAGTTCTAGGAGTTCTGCTGCATTCTTTTTTAAGGTATCTATCTATTTGTAGATTTCCTCCTTCATATCCTGGATAGTTTTTCTCATTTCATTGTGGCATTTATCTGAATCTTCTTGTATCTCATTGAATTTCCTTAAGATTGTGGCTTGAAATTCTTTTTCAGTCATTTCAAAGATTTCTTGCTGTTTAGGGTCTGTTACTTGAGAATTATTGTATTCCTTTGGTGGTATTGTATTTTCTTTTTCTGTTTTTCGTATTTCTATTATCCTTTTATTGATGTTTGGTCATCTGGTGGATCAGTTGCTTCTTCTAGTGTTCTTCAGTGGCTTTTGAGGAGACAGTCTTTCTCCTGAATGTGGGTTTTATACTGACCATTGGATAGGGTGTTTTGGTTTTGGTTCTGGGTAGACACAGCAGTGTAGTATCCATGTGGTTACTTTGACTGTATGGAATGTTGGAGTTGTCTGTAACTGCCTCCTTGGCTTTGGTGCTGGTGCACTCAACTGTTCCTTGCTGAACTGAGTGACACATGGTGCATCATTGATGACATAGGTGTGATCTTGAGGTTTTGGGAGAAGTGCCTGGGTGCCCTGTCACTCCTTGCCTGCACTGGGTGGCCCTGGGTGGACTTGCTAGCACTCTGGTTCATGTCCTGTGACCCTGATAGGTGCATTGGAATGTATTGAAGCTCCTCAGCCTGAATGGATGACGCTGGGTGGGGTTTTTCTTTCCTCTTTCCTGTAGAGAGAGGCATCTCCTTGGTTGTTGCTTCTCTCTCTTTCTTCTTTCTTGTAAAATGCAGGAACTGCTGGAACTGAGTGGGCTAGAAGCAGGATGGACTACTGTGAGAGGAGAAGGGCACTGGGGCTGCTGGCAACTGTGAGGTCATGCTTTTCTCTGTGGTTTGGGAGCTGGACTGCCTAGGGTGGAGCTTCTGACCATTTATCAGGAAGTGGTCAAGGTCACTAATGAGGCTGCAGTGAGGGGGCTTGTCTAACCACTTCTTATGTGATGGGATGGGCCACTATGCAGGCCTTCAGTGAAGTGACCTGTCCAGGCTCTTCTGGACAGAGGGCAGAGCTGGTAAGAAGGTTTGCAGTGAAGTGACCTATCCAGCTTCTTCTGGGCAGTAGGAGGGGCCACTAGGCAGGCCTGTGGTGAAGTGACCTGTCCATTTGCTTCTGGGTGGTGAGCAGGACCGCTAGGCAAGACTGTAGTGAAGTGGTTTGTCCAGCCTCCTCTGGGCAGTGAGCCTGACATTTAGGCAGTCCTGCAGTGAAGGGACCAGTGCAGCCACTTCTGGAACTGTTGGCAAAGCTGCTAGGTAAGACTGTTCAGGATGGAACTGCCTGGCTGCTTCTCTGGGAGACCTGGACACACTTTATTTCCACTGGCCTGAGGGCATAATCGTTAGGGTAGAGACCCATGTTTTTCAGGGTTGGGGGCTCAGGTGCACACAACTCAGTCAGTTGGCAGAGCTGGGGGTAGGGGGAGGAAAGGGTTGTGGTCTGCCTGAGGAGGGTCTGTCTGTTTGATCTCTGGCTGGGATTTGGGGATGCATCAGTTCAGCAGAACTGGAGTTGGCTTCCCAAGCTGCAGAACAGAGTTACAGCCCCTGTGAGCCTGGGCTTCATGCTGCCGGGGTCAGGGTGTTATAGACTCTCCCGTGAGTGTTCTGGGTGGAAGGCAGAGACTTAGGGCAAGAGTGCTCCCATAACAGCTCTAGTTTCAAGATGGTGCCATCCTGCATTGGCTTGGGTCCCAAGGGTGGGGGATGGGGAGTGCACAGTTCATGCCAGTGCTCTAGAGCAATGCAATGTGTGTTTTCTAGGGCATTCTCCATACTTGGCTATGGGCTTGTCCTGCCACAGCATCTGTGGGCCTTTGTGGTGAAGATGAGGGTTGGCATGGGTCTTGAGCTTACCTTTTTGCTGCAAGGAAAAATTCCTCCTGTGTCGATTTCAGTGTCAGAGATATGGAGGCCGAGGCCATATGCATCTCTCTCTTCTCTATGCCACCATCCTGGGTTTTTGTGCCCCACAGTGATCTCACCAGTCTCCTCCTGTACTCCCACACTCTCTCACTGATACTCCTGCCAAAATTTAGCTGTCTGGTAGTGGTTCTGTCGGAGGAATGTGCCCCGGGACCCTCTAGTCCATCATCTTTCCCTGCCTCTCTCTAAACAAGCATTAAATAACAATATAGTCTGTTTACTTAAGTATTGACGATTGGGCACTCTATTAAGTACTAGGATGTACAGATAAAAACATTTTCTGCTCTCAAGGAACTTACAGTCTAGGAGGGAGGACAAGAATAAAGCAAGAGTTAAAACAGTTGAGTTAAGTCTTATGGTAGCAATTATGTTGGTATTTAGCTGATGGCAATGTCACAGATGTCACAGGAAAGTACAGAAAAGAGCTAAACATGAAAGAGAACAATAACAACTAGTACTTCAGGAGAGAAGAGAATGCAGTAGGCATAATAGGAAGGGAGGGCTTGAGGTCAGCCTTGCAGGGTAAACAGTTTAAGCAGATAAAAGACAGGACAGCCCCCTGCCCCTCTACTGCTCCCTTCAGCCCGAGTGAGGCAGAGCAGGCATTGGTTGAAGGAGGTAGGATGCTTTTCAGAAGAAGCCTGAATGGAACTGAGGGAGCTGTCGGTAGAGCCCTGTGCTGGGTCGGGAGACTTGGCTTCCAGTCTCTAGCTTATATCAACTGCTCTGATGGTTTGTGTTAAGTCCCCTCACTTCTCTGGGCCTTTCTTTCTTATTTTTTAAATTGAGTGGGTTGGGCTAGGTGATCTGCAAATCTCTTCTTATGTTCTCATCTATGATTGTCTAATTCCTCACTTGGAACATACAGATAATTTGAAAGAGGAGAATTTGGATGAGGCTTGTCAAAATTTGGAAAACACTATTTTTGTGTGCGTGTGTGTGCTAGAGCAAGCAATGTGGGACAATATGCATTATCCTCTTAATTTTATCATATTAGGTTTTTCCTTGTACTAGGAAATTTCTTTTTAATCTCTTGCAAATGTTTCACTGGCATTTCCTCCTACTCATGTATTTCAGAGGAGACATTTCTCCCTGACATGTGACTTGCTCTTGTTGCTTTTGTTTCCAGGGGAGCCAGTCATCAATTATGCTTCTGCATAGACTTGAAGAAGTACCTCTGACTCATGGTTTTATGGATTTGTCACTTGGGTGGAACTTTCTTCATCTGGTCCACACTGCGACGGAAACATTGTTCTTTAGGCTTCTGAATTTAAAGACTTTTTCAGTTTTGAAAAGGTAATATGAGGCCGGCCCGTGGCTCACTCGGGAGAGTGCGGTGCTGATAACACTAAGGCCATGGGTTCGGATCCCATATAGGGATGGCCGGTTTGCTCACTGGCTGAGCGTGGTGCTGACAACACCAAGTCAAGGGTTAAGATCCCCTTACCGGTCATCTTTTTTTTAAAAAAAAAAAAAAAGAAAAGGTAATAGTCATATACCAAAGACTACTATGGGCTGGGGTACTGGCTTAGCTACTCCTACAAAAATCTATTGTGCTTGCGGTGGTGGAGCTGAAATGATAATTTTTGTATAAGAGAGAATGCAGGAAAAAATTCTGTCCTTTTATCAGAGCACTTTCCTTCAGTAGCATAAAAGATTGTATTTAGATCTGTCCACTATACAATTATTCTGATCTTTGTAGATAACTGAAATGCTGAAAACTAAAAGGCTGAAAATCATTACTGAAGCTTTATTACTGGAATACTCAGGTTGGTTGCTTGCGTTAATTAGATTCAATGGTTGATGAGTAAAACTGCACTTCTTGCTTTGTGTGACAGTTATAAAGTGCCATGAAATTTCCTTCCGAAGTTCTGATGGAAGTGGGAAAAGTTCTCATTTAAGTATAAGTGAGAAAACTATCTTTCCTTCACCAGGTTTTTGTTCCCTTTCTCTCCTGCAGTTCTGTAGGCTTGAGAATGGTGGTGCTGCTGCCCTATTCTTGTTTCCCTGTTAAAAAATAGAAAACTGAGGGCTTTCATTTCTGTATCGCAGCTAGGTAAAGGGAGAAGAAAGCACCATTCGACACCATGACTCAGGACAGAAGCTGATGACTTGTAAATGTCAGGGAAGGACCTGCCAGCATCTTCCCAGCTCATATGCGCAGGCATCCCAGAGGTTTGCAGGTGTACTGGCTGGGTTGTTGTCACTTTTACAGGGGAATGTCAGATTTGGCCTCAGCTGAGGAGGCAGAAGCTGACTGTAACAGATTGATCTGTAGAGGCAAACCTGGGGCTTATCTAATTCATTTCAGAAAGTTCTCCAGTATTCCAAAAAGCACAAACCAGCTCATGGGAAAACATGAATTGCCTCTTGAAGAAAAGCACAAAGAAAGTAGAGCTTTACAAGTGGGTGGGGTACTCCCCAAAGCTTAGTGAGTAAAGAAGCTCATGGGCGTCTTGTATGCATGAGTATAGAAGTCTTTCAAAGAAAGACTAGGGGTGCCTAACTCTGCCTCCAGGTGAAGACTAAATGTGCCTTGGGGTCCCCTACCAGAGAGCAAAGTCACCCATTTCTCCCTGCTCAGAGCTGGCCACTGCATGGCAAGTAGGGTCTGGTTCTCTTTTGTCCTCTTTTCTGGGGCTTGAGGGAAAGGAAAGTCCTTCCTGTCCGGGTTGTCCAGAGCTGTCACTTTGGCTCTGGTTCAGTGAAACCTGGCCATCAGCAGGACTGGTGGCTGTGGCAGCAGCCTGTCCATCTGCCGTAGGGGCCCTATTTCTATGCAGATCACATTTTGCAGTGATCTTTGGAGGGTCTCTGCTTAAGCACGGGAACAGACAGCTTTGGCTAGCTTCTACTTCCCATTAGATTATCTACAAGATGCCATTCTCAGTTGTGTGTGTATGTGAATTGAGGCAGTCAGTGCTGTTCTAAGGCTAAAATAACAATAATAATAATAATAAAAATTCTGACAGCTTTGAAGGCAGACCCTCCTGCTAGTTTTAAATCACAGGCACTGTACGCTGCCTAGCTCTATGGAGCAATAAAAAGGAAAAGTACAAAAAGGCAGGCCGGGAAGCAGTGTTTCTCCTGTGCGTGGGCGGGATCGTCTGGGGAGAGTTTCCAGGGAACTCTTCTGCCTAGCTCTATGGAGCAATAAAAAGGAAAAGTACAAAAAGGCAGGCTGGGAAGCAGTGTTTCTCCTGTGCGTGGGCGGGATCGTCTGGGGAGAGTTTCCAGGGAACTCTGGCAGGAGGGCTCTTGCTCATGAAGGATTTCCCTGGCACTGCGCCATGGCAGGATGACAGATGGGCTTCTCTGTATTGCAGAAGGGAAAATACCGTTTTTCTTTGCCAGTGGCCTTCACTGCAAGCAAGCAAATAGCAGGGGCTTGCAGGCACCCCTTCTCCTGGCTGCAGTCTCTGTCATGAGGCATCAGATTTTTCTCTGAAAGAATAGAAATAGTCTTTTCACAATATTCTCCTCCCGAAAGCTGTCAGCTATGAAGAGCGCCACATCCTTGTTTAGAGGTGCAGTTTCTGGAACACTTGAGTGGAAAGCCAAAGGCATTCATTTTTGAGAGATATTCACAGGCTTCCTGTCTATGCCTTTTCCCTCCCCCAGATTGCTGACCTCATTCTTTCTGTCTTCAGGCTTGTACCATATGTGGAGACCAGGAACCCCAGGACATAGGATTACTATGTCTTCCTTGTTAGAATCTGACTCAGCACACTTAGAATGGAGGTTAAGAAAAACTCAGCCACAGCTGAAATTTTACAAAATAATCTGCACCTTTGCTTACAATTTTATAATTATCTTGACTTGTTTTATTTGTGGCCTTTACACAATTTACTAGAAAGATTCAGCAAAACAGAACAAAACCAGAATTCTTCATTGCCTTCTCGCTACAACTTAGTGAGGTAGGTAATTATTAGTTTCCCAATTTTAGAGGTGAGAAACAGACTCAGAAAGGCAGAAGTCCTCCGAAAGGCCAAACCAAAGAGCAATCGGTGAGCCTATTTTCAGAAAGTGCAGACGTGTGTTGTGTTCTTTCACATTATGAACTTGGGGAGGTGTTGGTTCTGCCTTCCTCTTCAGTTCCAGCTCATCTCCAGCTTGGCCTCTGGGAGGTCATTCTTTCCAGAGTTGGTGGCTCTTGATCCATTGATGCTTCCGAGTAGACTCTAAGGAGGAATTACATGAAACTTGTTATTTTTAGTACAGAATTTAGGTTTATAAATGTATTATATATACACCCTACATTTGTAACTGCTATGTCTTGTGAGTTAATGATTCTTTTTCACCTATCCACTTTCCCCCTCCTTTTCTTCCTCCTCTTCCTGTTGGTTTGCTTTCTCTACCTCCACCTCCTTCTCTTCCTGTCCCTTTGTGAGAACAGGGGACTATTTACAATCCATCTATGGGTTTAAGAACCAATGAATGGCCCAGTTTTGCTGTTATTTTTGAGATAGATGTTTTGGAGAACTTGACCCCCCAAAATCTAGGCTTGATTCTCAAACTACCCAACCCCAAGAGTTTTCTAGCCCATGTGAAAAGCAGCTTAGTCCTGAAACAGGTGATAAAATGTTTCCCAGTGTAACCATTTGTTACCCGTGATTTTATGTGCTTGTACTTTTTTCAACAGTGGGTAAACTGCCAAATTATCTGTACTCTCCTATCTTCTTGGTGGCAAGAATGGTCTCACTCATTTTTGTATCCTCTACGGTGTCTGGGTAGACATATTGCTATTTCAACTAATTTAATTTAATTCTTATAAAAAGTGTGTGGGTGTCAGAGAGCTGAGGAAAATGACTCACGTACACTCGATAAAGGCAAAACCTTTTCATTTATGGATTTCTAGCTACTAAACTGTTGATTTGATACATTAATCTTCCAGATACGTATAGACTAGATGTAGAATTACATCCAGGGAATAAGTCCAAGATTCTGTTATTTCCACAAAGCTGCCAGGCATATTTGGAGAACTTTTAAAAACTCTTGGGAACCTATTAGCTTATAAAAGAAAATGTCCAGAAAAAATGTTTTAAGCATTTTGTTTAAATTTTCTTGACTCTCATAAAGACTGACTAGAAAAAAAGTGTTACTACACAAAGGTTTACTAGGGACTGTGATAAAATAATAGTAAATTTAGTTTTTTGAGAAGAACAGAAATAAGAATTCATTTTTGTAAATTTTGTCATTTGTACGGAGTCTTTTGATGAAGTGGGGGAGTTCTTTCTCAACCTCTCCAGTAGGCAAGATATTGAAGACTATGAAGAGAGGTGCAAAAGAAGATTCATTAGTTGTCATAATTGTATTAAAATTTGTATTTTACTTTGCAATAGATTCCTTTCTGGGAATATCTGTGTTGGTTGAATGAATAAACTGATAAACTACTGGGGCTGGGGTGTAAGACATCAAAAGGCAGGCTCAAGGACTAACAGCTTTTTGTCAAATTAATGTTTGGGAGATGGTAGGGTCAGGTTAACTGTAGGGATTTTGTTTAGCCGACTGGAATTTGCAAGCTTGGTGCCAGGATTGAGCCGCTTACGACAATAGAGAGGATTTTAGAATAAAGGAGAAATGGGTGATGAAGGGATTAGTGAGTAGAGCAGAACTAAAGGAGGAGAAAAGCATTGTCTCAGGAGGAATTTTAAAAAATTTTGTTGTGTGTCGGAAATTCTCTTTCTTGCCACACCTCCTTCTCTCCCTCTCTCCCTCAGCGTTCAGTACAGTTTGTATTACTCATTAATGAAATTGGTCCTGTTTGGTTGCAGGTGTGGAAAAGTGTGGCTTTATGGCGGACGTATGAGACAAGACTGCTCTTGGAAGATGAGACATATTTGTATATGCAAGGAAATCAGTCCCTTCAATCCCCTGACATGTTGGAGATCAGGAGAAAACACAACTTTGATCTATTTAATGAACATATTGTTAGCTACTATTAGATTCTAGTAAGCATTCATTACTTGAACCCTCCAGAATATTCTTAATTTATCTAAACTTTTTGTAGAGAAGATTGGTAGGCTGAATAATGTTCCTCAATGATATCAGTTCCTAACCCCTGGAGCCAGTCAATGTTACTTGATGTAGAAAAACTGTCTTCACAGAGGTGGTTAACGATCTTGAGGTGGAGAGATTTTCCTGGATTATCCAGGTGGGTCCTAAAAACCATCACATATATTTTTATAAGAAGGAGTCAGAGAGAGAGATTACACAGACACAGAAGAGAATGTGATATGAAGATAAGGCAGAGAGAGATTTGAAGATGCTGGCCTTGAAGATCGGAGTGATGTAACTATAAACCAAGGAATTCCAGTAGCTCCCGCAGTCTGGAAGAGGCAAGGAACAGATTCTCCTGTAGAGCTTCCGGAAGGTACACAGACCTGCTGGCACTTTAATTTTGGCCCAGTGGTCTTGATTTCAGACTTCTGGCCTCCACATCTGTGAGATGATACCTTCCCATTATTTTAAGCCATTAAGTTTGTGGTAATTGGTCACTGTAGCCAGATCTTGGTATTTTGATGATTGGCCTGAGTTCAGTGATTTTTGCCAATTTTATTAAACATCTTAATGCTACACAACTCAGAATGGTGTCAATAATATTAATCATAAAGATTCAAAAATGTACTATTTCACCAGGTTGGGATCTTGTCTAATTTCAGATGGCTCTGTTCAGTTCGAATTTTTAGAAGAATATTTTATTTGGAAGTAGCTCCCTTGGGGAATCTAAAATATATGAAGAAAGTAGCAGATGAAAAAGAATAAGGACTAATTGAAGGAAAACTTGAAGCTATACTCCCTAGCTTTTTAATACTTAAAAAGGGTAGTAGCAACCTAATAACTCTATTGAAAATTAATTAATAAATGTCTCATTTTGGGCAAAGATTTCTTGGAATTCTTGGTGGGAAGAGGCATAATTAACAACCATGACCTGTACTAGAATTAATGTTTAGCCTGCGGTTATAGTCAGCTCAGCTCAATATCACACTCACTTGTCAAACACCTATAATGTTTCAGACATTCTGCCAGGCATGGAGGACAAAAGATCGGTAACATATGCTTACATTTTTTTAGAAAATTAAAAAGAAGCACATATTATGTCAATATTAAATTCTAAAATCAGTGGTTAAGGTGAAATAACACATGAGGTCAAAATTACCCTTGAGCATTCCTTAGGGAGGCCCGATGTTTGAAATTAACATATCATCTCTTGGTCCAAAACCACACGTTTTTTCTTCCAGCATTGGATCAGGTAAATATTACTTTAGTTAAGCCTTTGAAGAAATATTTTGCTTATATTTAAGGGCTACGTAATAAAAGGATGCTTTCAAACATTTGGGTCATGCCTGGTGAGGTTTGCAGGAATGGAGATAGACTGGAAAAAATAGCACAACCATGTGTCTCATATTCATTTCTAGAAATATGTTCATTGTGTGAACGATGGGCAGAATCTCTGCCATATGTCAGTTGTGGTCTGTCTCTCCACTCTTTGTGTGTCTAGTGAATTTGAGTTAAGTTCTCTGTGATGAGACCACAATTTTTCCTATTTTAGTTGTTCATTCATTCAACATTTTCTAACAGCTAGTAAGGCAGAGCAGTAGGTATTGCTGAGGAAGCAAATATGGGTAGGGTGTGAATTCTGCTCTTCAGGAGATTGCTGTTTAGTGGGAAGATAAAACTTGTATGCATTTTAGCATATGACACGTTAGAGGGTGAACATTGTCAACAGAGTTCAGAAAAGGGAGATTATTTCTGGTGGGGGATGCAGGAAAAACTCCATGGGGAGCAGGTATTTTAAGCTGGCCTTTATGTAAAGGGTAAATGTTAAAGATCTAAGTGATTGTGGGAAATAACTTTCTAGACAGAGGTAAAAGTGAATAAGATACAAAACACAGGCAAGCTTCAGGCTTGCTTGGGAAATAGCAATTTTAAGACAGAATGAAAAATACCCACTTCCAGTCAAGGTAGATATCTTATTTCATTTGGGTTGCTATAACAAAATACCATAGACTAGGTGGCTTATAAACAACAGAAAGTTATTTCTCACTGTTCTGGATGCTGGGGAAGTCCAAGATCAAGGCACCAGCAGATCAAGGCCCTCGTAGATTTGGTGTCTAGTGAGGGTTGACATCTTGGTTCGTAGACTGTGCCTTCTCACTGTGTCCTCACATTGCGGAAGGGACAAGAGATCTCTCTGGGGTCTCGGTTATAAGGGCACAAATTCCATTCTGAGGGCTTCACCCTTATGACTTAACCACCTCCCAAAGGTCCTACTTCCTAATACTATCACCTTGGGGGTTAAGACTTCAATGTATGAGTTTTGGGGGGACAAAAAATTCAGTCTATAGCAGTTAAAGACAAGATTAACATTTCCACCTGAAACAACTAGCCAACGGGACAAAATGTATAAAACAATGGTTCTCAGGACACTGAACATCGGGCAAGGAAGGAGAGTGATACTTGAGAGAAAGGAAGCAAATGAGGTGGTCCCTGCAATTGTCTCAGCTCACTGCCTGGACAGTGTTTCCAGGCGGTAGTGCAAAGAGAGGTACCCATACTGAGCCTAGCAGTCTCCCTAAGTTGAGGAGATGGAGCTGTGAATTCCAGGAGATTAAGAGGGTTAGAGTTTCCCAGGGAAGAGTACTGGAAAGGAGAGAGCTGCACAGAGATAACTCTGGAGTTTTGTAGACATTACCCTTGTGTACACAGCAGAATGCAGATCAGCACACATATGTGAGGGAACTGCTACGGTCAGGGAAAGAACCACCTGAAAGGATCAGAAGAAACAATACTAAGAGCCCACACCTGGCAGGGAATAGCACCTGTTTCTAACAGCCATACTGGAAAATCTCATTAATCATTGTGCTTTGGGTCAAATATTTAGAAGGATTTTGTCCCTATTATAGGGCAAAATTAACTTTAGACCACACATTGCTTTGGTTTTTCCAAACAAAGCTTAAGTCTAAAATTCAAAAGGATCAAAATGCTGCCAAGAAATTTAACTGCATTCAGAATAAAGCTCAAGAATATTTGTAGAAAACCAAAAATATTCAGCCCTTGACCAGGTAAAGTTGACTTCTTGTTTCCTGTACTATCTGGTGGACCTTCTCCTTCCCTGTCTGCTGTCCATCTCAAAATGGTTCTATCTTTAAGGACCCGTGAGCACCTGCCCTGTTGAAGCCCTAGACTGATGTAAATGGCTTACTTTTAGAAATGGTGGCACAGACTATTTCTATTGTAGACATATTTCCTGGTTAATGAAATGGACAAATGTTCTTTTCATTTGTTTTTGGCTTCTGCTGCCCTTCAAAGTTCTATAAGAATTTGGCTTATGGAGGTGGTATACTCTGACAATGATCCAGAAAAGTAACATTTAATTTAGTAATTTATTGGTAATGGGGATGTCAGATGCTCTGGTATAACATTCTCATTTCCTTTTATTATTCCAATTTTACAAGCATGCAGACCATCTGTCTTGACAAGAAAAACTTAATGTAGAAGGCTGAACAATTATGAAGTAATGAAGATCTTGTAGAACAGCTATCAGTAAAACACAGGAGACACAGCACTTGTGAAACTGGAATGAATATGAATCAGCAAAGCCTACAGATGTATGCTCTTTAATCATAAAAATGCTACTTAGCTAATTTACAGACTTGTTGGCAATTTATTTCAAAAATATTATGGAATACAGAGCAGTTTGAGATATTTTTAAGTGGAATAGTTCTTGGCAGGTATGCTCAAATAAATCTTACTCTCTTGACTATGAAACAACATGAACAGATGTTGAGATAAAAAAAGGGAAGAAATACAGAACAGTGGTTAGAGCACAAATGACAGGTGAGTCTGACCTGGCTTCAAGTCCTTGCATGGTCATTTATTTACTGTTTGATCTAGGCCAATTTATTTAATCTTGCTGAGCCTCAGTTTCTTCATCTGTAAAATGAAGATAATAGTATCTGCATCAGAATATTGTTGCTGTGAAGATTCCATGAGATACTACAAATAAGCACTTAGCCTGAGCCCTTTAATAAATGTTATCTGAGAATAACTATTAAAGAGAAATCATACAAGTGCACATTAATTGATGTTTTTAGATAGAATTGCAATAGTAAAAGATAAAATACTTCAACAGTGTCTCATAATTTAACTGACATTGCAACATTCAAATTTTATTGGAAACTGACTCTGTTAAATGCACCATTATAAAAACCAGGAGTAAACCTGTTAGAAATGCTTTTCTTACATCTTTGTTGTTTTGCTTTACAAATTTTGTCTTAAAAGTTATCCTATTGTTGAGAAGAGCATGTGTATAGCCCATGCTGGTAGCCTAGCAGGGGTCTGGGACCTCTGAGGTGCTTCTTTGGGCTTGTCATTCAGGAGAAATGCCGGCAATATGTCATGATGGTGCTTTATCATGGATTCTGGATTGATTTTGCTACAGCAATTCCAGCCCAGATTGAAGCTATGACAAAGTGATAACATGCGATTTCAACTGAACAGACAAACCTGGAGTAGTGCCCCTGCAAAGATTCAGAATCTTCGAATGATAACTGAACAAAAACAACCGGCCAGGGGACTTGACATAAGAGTGGCAGTTACAACATCAGTTTTAAATGTTATGAGGCATGGAACAGGTAAGTTTGGTCCGACTGGATTTCAATATGGTTTTTGGAAGCCAGTGTAAAAACTCCTAAATATTAGGCCAGTTAAGTACTTGATGTGCCTGGTTATACTTTCTTTCCTGTTTTATATGAAACAACATATCTGGAAGTTGAAGGAAGGTGATCCTTTTAACTTTCTGTATTTGTGATTTAAAAAGGTCCCAGTGGGCGTGCTTTAGAATTGACTCAAAAGTTACTACCTGGCACTTGGCTTTCAAAACTTTGCCTTGGCCAAAAAAATTCTTCTGAGAAAAGAAATGAGACTGTCTGGGAAATTAGAAAGGTTGGCTTGAGAGAACACATGAAAAGTATGATATATTTATAAGTTGCTAGCAAAAGATTTAGCACTTCTCAAAGTGAGGGGAGATACAATTTATTGTGTTAAGAACACAGAATGTAAGTATTCAGGAGGGAGTGCGGGTCATAGAGCTGCAGCTGAGGACAAGAGCCACGAGAATACATGAATTACAGTAAGAGGTGGACTTTTAGGAAACAGCTTAGGCAGTAACAGCACAGGTTTGGCCAGATGGGGTTTGTCAGCTATTTAGTGACCCAGAGAAATTAGTTTTGTCAGAGAGAAGAAGGCAAAATAGTAAGTCTAGGGGATTTAGGTCCAGAGACTGGGGTGAGAGAAGTTTTAGGAGAGCAGTGCTGGGCAGCAGGTGACATTAAGACAAAGTGCTGCTCTGAAAGCAGAGGCTGTTCATTCTCTCCGCCCTGTTTATTACTTCCTGTTGGTCGTGGATGCTCTGGGCCCCCAGGTTTTAACTGTTTTATTTATTTTTTCTCCTTTTTGTCTTTTTTCGTGTCCGGCAACGGATCGCAACCCTCAGTGTTGCGCCCACACCTCGCTCAGCCAGTGAGCCGGAACCGGTCCGTATGTGGGATCCGAACCCTCGGCGGGAGCGCCGCCGTGCTCCCAAGTGGCGCACTGTAGCAGTGCGCCACCGGGCCGGCCCTTAACTGTTTTATTTTTAATAAATAATCTGATAAGCAATCTGATACACTTTAAGATCATGCAAATATCCTGCTCCTCATCAACATTTACTACCCAAATGCAAATTAAAACTACCATGAAATATACTATTATACACCCATCAGAATGGCTACAAGTAAAAAGACTAACAATACCAAGGATATGGAGGAACTGTGATTTTTCTCGTACATTACTATGGGAATGTAAAATGACACAACTTCTTTGGAAAATATCTGGTAGTTTCTTATAAAGTTAAACATGCAGTTCTTTACCTGGGAATTTCACTCTAAGTTCTTTACCCAAGAGAAATGTTACTATACGTCCACGCAAAAGACTTGTGTACAAATGTACATGGCAGCTTTACTTACGATAGTCTCTAGCTGGAAACAACCCAAATATCCATCAACAGGTGACAAATTATGTCATATCCATACCATGCAATACTACTCAGTAATAAAAAGGAACAACATTTGATACATGTGACAGAATGGATGACTGCAAAACATTCTGCTCTGTGAAAGAAGTCAGACACAGAAGAATACATAGTTTATCATTCCCTTTATATAAATTCTAGAAAAAGTACAGCTAATATCTAGTGACAGAAAGCAAATCATGATTGCCTGAGGCCAAGGTGGAGGTGGAGGTGGGGGAGTTGTTGACTGCAAAGGGGCATATGGGAATTTTTAAGATAATGGAAAAGTTTTTAACCTTGATTTTAGTGGTGGCTGCACAGGTGTATAAGTTTATCAAAACTCATAACTGTACAAATAATGGGTGCATTTTATTATGTGTAAATTTTGCACCTATAAAGTTGGTAATTTCCCCTCTAGATTGAGAATCCTTTATGATTCTTCCCTGAATGTATAATTTCAAAAGCTTCTTAATAGGGTTAGCAAGGTAGCTTGATCAAGGGTATTTGAATACTACAGGTGGTCCTCAAAGATTTTCTTCTTGTTATTAAATATAAACATCCATGAGTCCAGTCAGAAGGTCTTCAGGTAAGAAGAGCCTATTAGAAGTTAATAATGAGACACAGATTATCTTTCCTCATATTTTAGTGCATTTGTCACCCTATGCTTGCAAGTGAATGGCTGGTTTCTCTAACAGCAAAGAGATGAAACTCCACCACTTGGGGAGTAATTTAATACTGAGCTAAGAGAACCCAGGAGAATATACTACAGGAATCATTGCTGGGAGATGGGGAGGCTTCTCCAATTCTAATTTCTATTATTGAATAAGAGGAAAGCAGGGATGCCCATTAAGTGTGATTGGAATGGCTGCCTCAGCTCATGTTTCCTGTTGTAAAATCACATTTACAGAATGGAAACTTCATTATGGTATTTTCTTTGACTCATCAAATAGGCACATTGAGCATATTGCAATGGAAACTCATCATGGTAATACTAATTTTTTTCTCTTTTTCTTCACATTTTCTCCCTAATTCTTATTTTTCATCTTGCAAGACAACGAACTTTATTCGTTTAGTAAAAAGGATATAAACTTTATAAGAAATTCAAGTAATAAAGAAAAGAAATGGAATCACTCAAAAGCCCATCCAGTTATAAATAATCTTAATATTCGGTGAACCTTATTCTAGAGGTGTTTTAGCACATATATTGGGACAGGATAAATAGAAGTAATTTAGTGAGATCATAGGATACAGGCTAATTTAAACAAGATAAATAAAGCTTTCCTTGACTTTTCATTTTGCAAAAGAAACACTAAAATTAACTAAAGGAATTGCTGAAATCCAGTAATTTTTTTTTATATTCTAAGAGATTTTTTTCCCCTAAGACATCACTCTACAGTTAAAAAGGAAAAAATAATATGTGAATGTATATGCATGCCTGTACATATATGGGTACATGCATGTGGTGTGTATGATGTTTGCATGTGTTCCTGTTTTGCACTTGCGTGTGTGTGCCAGTGTGCATGTGTTTTTCTTTGTGTACATGTGTGTGCGCATGTGTCAGGAAAAATACTAACATATATTTGACATGTCAATATTGACTTTGGCAGGTAGTATTTGTTATATTTCAGGAGTATACTTCTATTTCTATTTGACTTGCAATTTTTACTTGAAATGACTATTGGGTTTTATAATTTCTTTTCCCTGTAATTTGATGATGTCTTATATTGATAGGTTTCCTAAAGGAACTATCTTTGCATTTCTCTAGTAAAATACTTCTTGGTTATGGTGTGTTATTATTTTGATATACTGCTGGATTTAACTTGCTAATACTTTATTTCAAATTTTGTATGTATATTCATGAGTGGAATTTGCATCCATTAACCAATATTAGTATTATGGTAATATTAACTTTATAAATAACTGTCCTGTTTTGCCATGATCTGAAACTATTGTATTAAAAGTTTAACTATTATTGGAATGATTTGTTTTATAAAATTTTATTTTAATATGCTTACAAAGCCCACTCATAAAAATACTTGGGACAAGTGTCTTTTAAAAATGGAAGGTTTAAAAAATTGCTTTTTAAATACCTACTATGTTTATTGGTCCCTTCAGATTTTCTGCCTTTTTTTGGACCTATTTTGGCACCTTCTATTTTGCTAGAAAATCATCTGTTTTCTCTAGGTTTTCAAAAATATTGATATGGAATTGCAGATGATATTCTCTAAGTTTTCTGATCTCCTCTATACTTTATATCATCCTTTTCATACCTAATATTGTCAATTTTTTTTCCATTTTTATTAATCAGGGCTCCAAGAGTTGATGTATTTCACTTTTTTTTGAAGTAATTTTTGTTTTATTTATTTATCCTTTCTATTATTTATATTTTCTCTTTCATTAAATTCAGCTTTTAATTTAATTTCCTCCAATTTGCTTTCTTTTTGTTTATTTTTTTGCTCTAATTTTAATTTATTATTTTGCATATTAAATTATATCGATTATTTCTTTTTTCCCTTTTCTTATCTATTCTAGTCTCTGGCTTGAGTAATCAACACAAGTTATATTTATGTTAGATATGCTTATGTGTGGCTTTGTGATATTTTTACTTCTATCTTTCATTTCTTTCTCTATATCTTTATGCTTTGTTTTCATCCATTCATAACTCATAATTTCTTCTTTGATTCATTGAATGTCTTTTTTGAGCTCTTTTAAAAGAATAAGTAAGCTTTCTGCAATTTCTTTGAAGCCATAAATGACTATTATTCTGAACTTTTTGAGTTTATTTTTAGAAATTCCCCTCTTAATTCCTTTTCTTCACCCAGGTTTACCTGCAGAAGCTCCCTTAGATAGGATGCTATATTGTAGGTAGCAGCAATGGCCTGGCCACATGGCTGCTCCTTCAGTACCACCTCCCGTGTTTTTCTGTGGTGTCACAATAGGTTGCTACAGGAACATTCCTAGTTTCTTTAGGATATTGTTCATGTCTGTAAATCTTAGAAATCAATCACATGATCAATAGCAGTACATTTGATGGCTGTAAATTTACTTTTGAGGCAATTTGTATTTTGTTTGTCCCAGGTGTGGGTGAGGGGTTCTGCATATTTTCTTGTCTGACTCCAGAGTGCATAGGATTTTGCTGGTGGACCTCAGAGTTTCTAGTTAGTGGTTCTGTGTTCTTTACCACTGAAACTTCAGAGAATGGTGGAGAATGCAGCTGACAGGGCTTTCGCTGTCTGCTGCATTTCTGTGCTACTGGAAGTGCTAAAGAGAAAGATAGTAGAGGGGAGAAGGGAAAGAAGCTTGGACAGTTTACTAGCTGTTTCATCAGTCCTTGAATTACTGAGAAATCTGGATTCACTTTAGAAAAGAGAAGAGAGGCAGACCATTTATACTGGAAGAAAATAACTTATTGGGATTGATTTTGTTATTCTCTGAAATCTCAGAAAGCTATGGCCCAATTTATATTTATAATATTTTCAGTTAAAATGTTTCATATGACTAAGTACTGTTTATTCATCTCTGGCATCTGGCTCATTGCTTCTGTTAGTGGAGATTTAGTGGATGAATTGTGTGATCTGTTTCAACATTAATAGCCAAGAGTCCATATCTGTTTCCAGAAGTAAGCAAATTTAATTCTTCAACTGAACAGCATCAAGTAGTTGACAAGCTGCAGGCAGAGTGAACATGTAGCTGAGCCCTGAGACCAAGAGGGAGAGTGGTGTGGTATTGTTGCTCAGCTCCAAATTCATTTGTCTGTGCTCTTATTTGTAATGCTGGGACTGGGATTCTGCAATATGTATTTCTTTTGCCTGATGATTTTCTGTTGAGTTTGCCCATAGAAGGCAGTAGAGAGGAGACTAGAAGGCCAGAGGATGGGGAAAGGGCACACTGCGTAGAGCAGAAACTTACTTTAACATATGCCATATGCTTCTGTACCTGTGCTTGCTAAAAACAAATAAATGAACAATGTAGCATAACTAATGCCATTTTAAACTACTCCGCCATTTCAGGCCAAGGCTGGAAAGTCCCTACGAGGGACAGCCCAGCTATACCAGGAAGGGCATGACCGCCCAAAGTACACCCAGTTCCAGGAACTGTCTAACCAGTTCCTTATCTATGGGCCACCTGGCTTAACCATAAAAGGGGTGGGTTATTGGTCAATTCCTCAGTTCCTCGTCCGTGTACTACCCCACTGAAAGCCACCAATAGATTTAAAAGTCACCTCAGGTGACCAATAAGCTGTGTACAACTCATCCTGTTGCCAAAGTCTGCCTACCCAACTGTATAAAAAGTGCTTGTGTTAAGAGCTCGGGGCCACTTCTGTCCTGAAGATGGAGCGACCTCAGCATGCTGGAATAAAAACCTCTTGCTTGATTGCAACGATCTCTGTCTCCTGGTCTTTGCGAGATGAGCCTTTCCAACAAGTGAGATTTGTGCTTTTGGGCCAGTCTTACAACTGTTGAGTTTGCTTCCTGTTCCTACTAGCATGATCCTAGCAATGCTGCTTCATCCTGGCAGTGCAGTTGGTTCAAGTCTCCAGCTTTTGCTGAAGGGCAGTCACTTCAGGCCTCTCATGGCATTCATGGTGCTTTGAGTAATTCTTTCTTTTTTCATCTCCATTTCACAGAGGGAAGTGTAACAAAATGGTGTCCCATGTGAGGAATTCCATGGATCAAAGACCGACCTGCCAAGCCTTCGAAAGGAAAAGGACATCTGATGTTTATATTTGTGCATCCTGGTGAGGGAATACTCATCCTGGTAAGGAAATCACAGATGGCTCTTGATTAGCAATCCATGCAGGAGGCAGGTCAAGCTAGCTTTCAACCCAAAAGTTTTTATCTTTTCTTTTCACTTTTAAAATATGGAAAATTCTTTAATAAAAAGGGAGACTCAACATAAATTCCAACTCCAGTGTCTCCTTAAAGCATCCGGCTATAAAGTAACTAAATGGCAGCTTGTGAAACTGTTAGTGGCTATTAAACAACAATGTCCTTGGTATCCCAAGGAAAAAGCTTTTACATAAAAATTTGGAAACGAATTGGTCACTGGTTAATTTATACAGTGGGTCTCAACAAGGTGTCCCATCTAACAGTTTGGAATCTATGTCAAGTCACTCTGAGACCTATTCTAGACCTTAAGAAAAAACAAAGACATGTCTATGTCACCAAAAAAGGATAAAACTTAATCTTTGCCATTAATTAAAAAAATTTAAATTGGACAAACTAAACTAAAAGAAGTTAATGTATCTTTGAAATGTTGGTTTTGTTTGAGCATGTTTTCTTAACTGCATGTGCTTCTCTTCTTCACCAAAGACTCTGAGGCTTTATGAGAAATGCAGCCCTGGTGCCAACCAGACCTCCTTTTGGGTCTGCTGCTTTTCTCTTGAAACCCCAAAAGTCAAAAGGCTTCATCTATCTCTGTTTGATAGCTCAGCCCTTAAGCTCAGTCACCCATTTGAGAAACAAAAACTAGACTAAAATCTACCTGTTTAACTAGATGCTCTCAAATTTTCTGGCATCCAGCTGGTTATTTTGTATAGACTTCTAAATTTTCTTCTAGGCTCATCTATTTATTTCTTCACAAAATCCTATGGTAGAGTTCTTTGCCATTTTATTTAAAAAGAAAACTTTCTCTGCATCTCCTTGAAAAGTCTCCCATACTTTGCGTTGCAATGTAAATTTGTTATCTTGCTTTCTCTAAAAAAGGGTGAGGCCTCACAGATAAGCTTTAACATTCTTTAGAAACACAATTTAAACCTGACTTTTTATACTAGTGAATTTTCTATTTTATCTGTCTCCTTATTATATTTTAAACAAAACCTATAAAATCCTTATTGTTTCTGTCTACATATATATGTATGTAAAAGTATGTTATGTCTACATGTGTTTGTATTGTCTGCATGGTACCAAATTGGCTTATAATTAATGTGTGTTCATGAAATAAATAAGTGTAATTTTGAAGTTCACATGACTTTACTTTTCTAAGTTTTAATAAATAAATATATTTTCAAAATTTGATTTAAACCTTTTGCCTAAATTTGTCTTTAGGTCAATACATCTCCTCCTTATCTCAGCCCTGCCTCCTGGCTATGCTGGGAGAAACAATATCTCTTAGACATTATCTCTGGGAATGCTGCCCTCTGCCTTAAGCTCCACATGGCCTCTCTAGATTCCACATGGACCTAAATGCCATATGGGTTCTTGGGACCCAGGATGGCTAGTGAAAGGGAACCTATGCCCCATATCTCACAGGCCCTAGTTAACATTATCTGATAAGGGTATAGATTTAATACACCAGGTTTTTGGCTGGGAAACCATAAATATGTATTTGATAAAAATAGCTGAGGCTCAAACTGGGCTTTGTGTAATCTGCTCTGACAAATGGACCCCTTTTACTAACCTGAATGTATAAAAATGTTCTTGTCAGCACACATCTTTGCCTGGGTTTATTACTCAAACAGGATTACATTTGTCTTTGCTAGAGGCTTTTGAGTTGTAAACCCCACTGAAAGCAGAAAAACCTTTCTCTATATAATTTTTAGACAAATTAGGCCAATTTAACATTGGTAGAAAAAAATCAAGAATGTAAAAAGAGGTGATTTAAAGAAAGCTATAGATATGAAAATGTGGTTGTGGTTAGAAAGGCTAAAAGGAAGAGAAAATAATTTTTATGTGAGAAAGCATCTTGTATAGTATATTCTTGTCCTAGAGTGAAATAACTGGCTATTTAAAAAGTAGGAAGTAGAAGACAAAATAAAAGGCCTAAAACATATCATCAAATGTCTGAGTAAGTCATGATAATGGTTTGTGTGGATAAGTTTGTTAAAAAGGTTTTACAGTAGTAGGATTGACTGGATTTGAAAGCAAATTATGTGTGAATTTTTCCTAAAATTAATATCAAAAATATTCTATACAGTGTTAAAGTTTGCTCTCCTACATTGGGACAACCAGATTTCCTAAAAGCACTTAACTGCTCTTAATAGAAAATTGTAAGAGGTTTTCTTTATCTTTTAAGATAACTGGCCTAGGAAACTTATTTTGTGTTTTATCATAATTTCTTGTGCTCTCTGCCTTTAAAATCCTTTGTCACTTTGGTTTTATTTTTGTAATGATTTGTGAGTGTTTTAAGCCTTTGTTATTTGACTAACTTTCCAAAACCAAATTCTAAAAACTTGGTCTTGAACTAACTTTGGGAGGTTCCAAGGGCCCTGGAGCTTCTCAAAAGATATATATAAAAAATGTATCAAAACCAATTGGCTTATTTGATAAATTAGACTATATGAAAAACATTGTCAAAATAAGAAATAATGTTTGACCTTCTTTGGTTGTACTAAGATGTTATTAATATGTGTTCCAAAATCTTGTAAGGTTCTTGGAAATCTGTGTCTTGATATAAGTGCTACCAGTCATAGTCTTGGTTCAATTATAGTTTAAGAACTTTATGTCTTCAAATATTTCATGAAAAAACTCTGACAGTACAGTTTTCTGACAAAGTTTGAGTTCATACCTTTGAACTGAATTTCCAAAATTCTAATGAAGAAACTGATGGGTTTGTGAAATTACTCATCAAGGTCAAAACAACACAAGTTAATTACATAAAACTAATGAACTGATTAAAAAAATTATAGGTTTTTACAATTTTTATTTTGAAACATTGCTCATTAATGTCTTGTTTTCCAATTTTAAGAAAACTCTCTCTCTTAAGCTATCTATAACTTATAGCAGTTTGGTAAAAAATCATTTAAAATAGAGATAAAAGCATTTGTTTTCTCCGTATTTGACCCCACCAAATTTAAAAACTTTGACTACCTTTATGATTATTATGGCAATGTGGCTATTTTCATAAGTTCAATAAAGATTGACTCTCTCATTATAATAGTATATAATTTAAAACTTTGCTTATAAAATAGCATGTCTCTTCTAAGTTCCTAACCCCTCTTCACATTGCCTTAATTTGGCCTAACTGCTGTTTCATCTTTCCCCCCAACGTGGGGCATGACAACCTGGGAATGAGCCTTCCCAGCACTGAGGGATCTATACAAAGAAAAGTAAAACCTTTTCAATCAGAAAATTGATCATCAATGCTTTTATGAGGAATGCTTTGATCATAAAAGGGGGAAATAATATCTTGTCTACAAAAGCAGTTCTCTAAAGTTTCACAGCTGTGAAGGGGGTGCTCATGACTTGGATGCGACATCCTATTCCTAAACAAAAGATTTGTAATTGATCAAGAAATTTTACAAAAATCAGATGCTTTAGAAGCAGTGATGTCCTGGATGGGTGAACACCAACAAACTCTCTGGACTCAAAATCAACTATTATATGGAACAGAACCCCATTCTAGAGTTTCAACAACTAGCAATAATACCCCAATTCACACCACCAAGAATGATGCTGATGCAACAACACTGAGGGACAATGACATCATCAGTCCTCGCCTGGGATAAATTAAAAGGACTTGCCATGCTAAAATGATACAAACTTTGCTTGAACAAAATGTTTTTGTCTTAACTATGAAACACTGACCTATAGCTTTTGCTTTTTCTTTTAAAAATAAAATAAAATAGGGGGATATGTGGAGAGTACTAATATTAATAAAGCAAATGTATTTCACAGGGCCTAACTTTTTAGAAAAGACAGGAAACTTTCCCCGGGCTAAAGTCTCTGTTGTGGATAAAGAATTGTAACACAGCAAAATTGCTGGCTCTAAGGGCAGATGTCCCTGGTGCAGCTTAACCTACTGATTGTTAAGATATGTTGAGGAAGCTGCTTGATTATTGTTTAAATATCCTGAGGAAATTTCTGTAGGGAAAGAAAATGTTTGTTAAGGGCAAGTTATTTGTTGGTCGATCAACTAAGCTTTTTACAAATTGCATTCTGGAATGTCACATTGTTAATTTTACTGCTGTTACTAGTTTTACACTGCCTTTGTTTTTATGTCTTTCTTTGATGATTGAATCAACTGATTTTTCTTGTGAAACTTCCTAGTCTTTACAATAAAAAAGAGAAGCTAACTTTGAATCAGGGCTGTCACATTCAGCTTTTTCCTCGTAACAGGGGAATTGCTGAAGGGCAATCACTTCGGTCCTCTCCTGGCATTCATGGTACTTTGAGTAATTCTTTCTTTTTTCATCTCTGTTTCACAGAGGGAAGTGTAACAAGCTTTTATTTCCACATTCCAAGAACCAGCCTCATCGTATCCCCTCGGATGTGATAGCACCAGCCAGGCAGCACCTCCTTCTCAAAGGTCTGAGTTATAAGAAGCAAACTTTCTAAGGTGATATTTGATTATACTATGAAACAAATGCAACATTGCTGCTAAAGGTGAGTGCAACCTGTGCAGTGAGAGGAAGAGAGGGATCTAGATTTAGAAACAAAATTCTCATGCAAACTAAAAACATGAACAGCATCAGTAATTTCACAAGCCAACAGCTATATGTGAAATCCTTGACTATGACTCCAGGGTCCTAGATCAGAGACTGCAAATCCTTTCCAGAAAGCATCAAGGTAGCAGGCCCACTATTTGGAGGTTGAGCACTGGGGATACCGTAATCCACATCTATGATGCCCTGGAGAGATCTTGCAAGGCACTTAAGCCCCAGGGTTTATGTGGTTGGATGTTTGACATTATTATTGTTACTTTTGTTACCAAAAAAACCCCAAAACATATTTTAAGCAATATTCTTTAAAAGTCAATTCTTTTTTTCATCTTTCAATATATGTGAATTCTGCAGTTTCACAAATCTGAACTTTGCCTAGTGCTTTTCCCTGATGACAGATATATGTATAGCTTTTAATCACAGTGAATTTAGTGAAATTTGCTAGATGGCAATTTAAAGCTTTCACATAATTGGTGAAACTTGTTCTTCACTATCTAGACTGCTGTTGTATTGAAGTGTTGAAACTTGGGAATTTTTAGTCTTATCCATAAACAGACAAAAATATACATATGTATTTGTTTAATGACCATTGGGTGACTTTCCCAATCACCTTCCTTTCTTAATACATTGCTATAATTTAACTTTCCTATAGGACATGGTATTTGCAGGATTCTTTAGAATAATTTCAATTTTATTTCTTTGTAAATTCGACTTGGTGAAAGTAATTTATAAAATATTCACTTTTACAAAAAACATCCAAATTCAGTCTATGCTGTTACAGAAAGGGGGCCATTCTGTGTTAGTTTCTTGGATCAACTTGAAGAATACAAACTGACTGCCTTCTTCTGGCAAACCAGGCTATTTGTGTGGCTTACTCAGTGATGTCAGTGTCTTGTCTTAGTTTTATGTCTTGCTCCATTTCAGAGCATGGGGAGCTGATACCTGTGTTTTTGCATACTGACTCATCTAAGCCACTCATGTAAGCCATGTGATTACACTTGAAATTTTTGGAAGATATATGTGGAATAATTCCTGCTTGTGAAGAATGTCTTATTTATATGGATATATTCCTCAGTTAATGCAACAAATATGGTCAATTACTGCCATACACCAGGCACTATGTTAGGCTCTGAGAAGCAATCAACACTATAGATAAGGTCACTGTGTTCATGGAGCTGACATTCTAGTAGAGAGGGGCAGACAGCTAAGTAGTAAAAAGCATACTAACAGATTGATGATAACTGTAATAAGTGTTTGGAAGGAAAATAAATAGGGTGTGTGGGCAAGAAGTGGTCTGTGGGGTTCCCTCTGAAGAGGCACACTTGAGCAGAGACCAGAGAATAAGAAAGAATCAGTAATGCTTTAATACCAGAAGTAAGACTGCTCTAGTGTAGGCTGCAGAAAGAGCACATATCAAGGCACTGGACAGTGAGAAAGAGCTGGGATATTTAAATAACAGAAAGGAATTAGGGAGGTGGAGCATAGGGAGCAAGTAGGAGGATGGTAAATAACAGCCATCATGTGGGGACTTCCAGAAGTTTCTCCATCAGCCCCTTCCCTTATACCCAGTAAATTTGGGAATTATGAAACATGTCTGCAGAAGTACCTGTAATCATTCCAATTACTCCCTATTTGGTTTATTTTAAATGTTCAAAGTCCTGAATTTGCTCTGATTATCAGCTAGGAGAACTTAGAAAAGATTGTTTAGAAAGATAGTGAGTGTTATCTGTGGTAAACATGAGGCAAGAGCACAGATACCGTCATGAGAATGAGGAAGGGAAGAATCCTTATCTTATCATATAGGGCTAACTTTTGGTCATATAATTCCTCAACGTGAACAGAATAAAAAAATTTTTTTATAGACTTCAATCCTGTTAAATGAGAGAAGGATAAAACAACTTGAAATGTGATGTTTCAAGGTTCTAAAATGATGTCGATAAAACCGACCTTAGCTTCTTAATTTCATATCAACAAAATTCTCCTATGAATATGTTTAGAAATTGATGGCATTCAACAGATGATGTTGAATGTGTTATTTGGCGATATTCTGGAATGTTGAAATGAGCAAAACTTGATCCTGGCACTTAGTAGCTTGGTGACCTTGGACTTTCATTTTTCAAGTTAGGCAAAATTTGTCATTCATTATATATAACTATGCATAATACCTTCTATTTGGATAACAATTCTTTAAAGGCCTTTAGTAGAGGTCACATTTGTGATCTCATTTCATAACTCATGAATATATAATATTGATATATATAGAAATAGCTTCTCTCTGTATTTCAGGAGGAGGAATTCAAGGATTTAGTGTCTCATTGACTTAACCAAAGTCAAAGCAGTATTGTAGACACAAGTCTGACTGAATCAACTCAATTAGATCAAACTTTAGTTTTGTAACTGCATTTCGACTTACTTAATTATCTTATTAGATGAATAGATTTAACTGATCAGCAATACAAGCGAAAAATTTAAATTTTTGCTAGTTTAAACCTTGATAACACAGCTTAAGTAATGCCACTAGATGGTCGCAATTCCTGAGGTAATTCATTCAAAGGTTTAATCTTTCCTCTCTTTACAA
The DNA here is from genome assembly GCF_000696425.1 of Galeopterus variegatus. Lineage (NCBI taxonomy): Eukaryota > Metazoa > Chordata > Mammalia > Dermoptera > Cynocephalidae > Galeopterus > Galeopterus variegatus. Next base: position 100,890 of record NW_007732374.1, on the reverse strand, counting down.
GATAATTACATTTGTAGATATGAATATGAGATATCCTTTAGTCTACTCAAGTCCATGTCTCTGTTTTCTAGTTGCTTTCTTATTGGGGAATTTGGTTTTTCCAAAGTGGTGACACTTTGTAAAGTCAGTGAAATCAAATGGGGAACTTGACCTCTTGTTGGCTTGTCAATTCTGTTGTTGTCCTTTAAGAAATATCCCCAACTGGTACTGCGTGGCCATCGAGTGCCTGAACCTTGCCTTTCCCTGAGTTTATCTCACTCTATTTATGCTATTCCCTCTTAACTCCTTTGGCTTCTCAACCATAGATTGTTTCATAAATGCATTCATAATTATTCCAGTGCCTATTATCTCAACAGATGCTTTAGCCTGGCACGTGCCTGTGACTTGGCTGTCCTTCTACCACACACTTACCACCTCCCCCAGTTCCCCTCTTTCTCTTTCCTCAGCTATTATGGTACTTTTCATCCCATGACCTGTTCTGGTGATTAGGTGAGAGAGCAGGAATTCTTAGCACAGTAGCTAAGCTAGCCATTCATTAATTAAATACTTATGGGTTCTTGTATTTCAAGTGCCATGGGTTATTTAGTGATGTGTAAAACAGAGATAGTCTCTGCCCTTCTGGAGCCTGTACATAGAGGGGAGAGCAGAAATCAAACACACAAATAACATAAACTCATATAATTACAAAGTATATGAGTGTGTTGAGGAGAAGTTTACCATGGAAGAAATAACACGTATAATGGCCCTATGGTGGGGCAGAGTATGACTTGACCGAGGATAAGGACAGAGGACAACATGGGTGTGCTGTAATGAGCAAGGGAGAAAGAGCCATGTTCTACTGTAGACTGTCCCCTTTACCCACTGTACCATGCTGTCAATAAAGCAAATCCAGATTCAATGAGCAAGCAGGTGCTGAAGAAGGGACAGGTATCCTGGGGGGTGTGGCAACTGTGGGGAGCCCTTGTGGCCCTATCATGGCTGGTTTTTTTTTTTTTTTGGTGAGGCTTAACACAATCTTAGCCAAATCTCCTAAATGGGTATATCTTGTCTGTTTTGTACCTCCTTCCATCTCTCTACTGCCTTGTTCTCCAACTTGACTGCACATTCTGCAGGTGTTGCTTGCTCAACTCAACCCACTTTCTAGGTTTTCCTTGTTGTGACCTTGCTTTTATGGACTCCTCCCACATATTTGTCTTTCTTCTCTGGCTTGGTATCCTCATGAACTGCCCTCAGGAGAGCACCACTCTTCTCCTGGGCTGTTCCAAGGTGGCATCTTTATATTGTCAGGAGAACCCTGATGGTAACCTGACTCCAGCTTTTCTAGAATGTTACAAAGACAAATTCTCTATCTGTCTGTCTGTCTGTCTATCTATCATCTATCTATCTATCTATCTATCTATCTATCTATCTATCTATCTATCTATCTATCTATTGTGAAAGTTATGAGAATTAAAATGGAGTCACTTGTGTCAAACCTAAACCAAAAAAATAAAGGTGGGAGGTTAAGAAGGGAGAGGCCTCACACATAGATGCCTATGATAAGAACTACTACAAAGTCTCTCTGAAGAGCTCTTATGCACATTTGCTTGTAACAAAAACTTTTGTTAAGGACTTTCTAAACTGTAGCTTGCTACATGAGTCACAAAGACAGCTAGCTAGATGCACAGAACACTTGCCAGACATGATCTCCACTAATGAACTGGTGTCAACTCCTACAATAAGCCCCTGTAACTAATGCTCTCTTCGTTACAAAACTGAATCCTTGTCCTTTTCTCTTTTGTCCTCAAAAGCTTCTCCTTGCCTCAGCCTCTTTGGATATGCCTATGGTTACCATGGCCTGAATATTCTGAATTTGCAAATCCCCTGTATACTCCCAAATAAACTTAATATATTTGGAGACTCTCTCTTTGTTTGTTATTTAGGTTGACTCTATCTATCTGTCTGATCTATCTATCTATCTATCTGTCTGTCTGTCTGTCTGTCTGTCTGTCTATCTATCTATCTATCTATCTATCTATCTATCTATCTATCTATCTATTACCTAGTGAGGACTTTGGCAGGTTACTCAACCTGTATGAGCCTCAGTTCTCTTATCTATAAAACACGGATAATTATAGCACCTCATAAAGTTTTTAAGAGGATTACATCAGGAAAAAAAAACCGTTATAATTTAAAATAAAATAAAAACACCCCCCCCAAAAGACCTGTTATATATTTAGTATATTGCCTAGTGTATAATAAGCATTCATTAAATATTAACTTTTTCTATTATTGAAAAAATAAAAATAAATCTAAGAAAAGAATAAACATAATCTATTTTTCCATCAGAAATAATTACTGTTAATATTTTTTATATATCCTTTTTTTTCTAGGCAAATAGCTATGTATTTTTTTTAAATTGGTCATTTATAGCACATTTTGATTCCTGTTTTCTTTTCCTCAACCAGGAATTTTTAAAAACATATTTCCTTACTGTAATTTGTATGACTGCCTTACACATTCCTTCCTGTAGTCTGTTTGTATATAGACAATAATTTGTATTGCCTTTTCTTTTAAAAGACTAGTTTATATATTATTTTTTTAAAGACTAGTTCTTTTAAAAGACTTGCTTAAATACTATTCAAAGACTAATTTAAAAGACTTTTAGAAGAATAATTTTAAAAGACTAGTTTTTATGCTATTGACTTAGACCTATCCTAGAGAGTATCTTCTGATTGTTAGCAAAATGGAGTTCACTAAGAACTCAACCATTAATATTGAACTATTGTATTCTGTATTAGTCCATTTTCTGNTCTATCTATCTATCTATCTATCTATCTATCTATCTATCTATCTATCTATCTATCTATTGTGAAAGTTATGAGAATTAAAATGGAGTCACTTGTGTCAAACCTAAACCAAAAAAATAAAGGTGGGAGGTTAAGAAGGGAGAGGCCTCACACATAGATGCCTATGATAAGAACTACTACAAAGTCTCTCTGAAGAGCTCTTATGCACATTTGCTTGTAACAAAAACTTTTGTTAAGGACTTTCTAAACTGTAGCTTGCTACATGAGTCACAAAGACAGCTAGCTAGATGCACAGAACACTTGCCAGACATGATCTCCACTAATGAACTGGTGTCAACTCCTACAATAAGCCCCTGTAACTAATGCTCTCTTCGTTACAAAACTGAATCCTTGTCCTTTTCTCTTTTGTCCTCAAAAGCTTCTCCTTGCCTCAGCCTCTTTGGATATGCCTATGGTTACCATGGCCTGAATATTCTGAATTTGCAAATCCCCTGTATACTCCCAAATAAACTTAATATATTTGGAGACTCTATAATAAGCATTCATTAAATATTAACTTTTTCTATTATTGAAAAAATAAAAATAAATCTAAGAAAAGAATAAACATAATCTATTTTTCCATCAGAAATAATTACTGTTAATATTTTTTATATATCCTTTTTTTTCTAGGCAAATAGCTATGTATTTTTTTTAAATTGGTCATTTATAGCACATTTTGATTCCTGTTTTCTTTTCCTCAACCAGGAATTTTTAAAAACATATTTCCTTACTGTAATTTGTATGACTGCCTTACACATTCCTTCCTGTAGTCTGTTTGTATATAGACAATAATTTGTATTGCCTTTTCTTTTAAAAGACTAGTTTATATATTATTTTTTTAAAGACTAGTTCTTTTAAAAGACTTGCTTAAATACTATTCAAAGACTAATTTAAAAGACTTTTAGAAGAATAATTTTAAAAGACTAGTTTTTATGCTATTGACTTAGACCTATCCTAGAGAGTATCTTCTGATTGTTAGCAAAATAGAGTTCACTAAGAACTCAACCATTAATATTGAACTATTGTATTCTGTATTAGTCCATTTTCTGTTCTAGTTTTTATGCTATTGACTTAGACCTATCCTAGAGAGTATCTTCTGATTGTTAGCAAAATGGAGTTCACTAAGAACTCAACCATTAATATTGAACTATTGTATTCTGTATTAGTCCATTTTCTGGCTTATAACAGAATACTTGAAACTCAGTAATTTATAAGAAAATAAAATTTATTTCTTACAATTTGGAAGCCGGAAAGTCCAAGGTCCAGGGGATGCATCTGGCGAGGGCCTTCTTCTTGGGGTAAGGCTGTATTTAGAATAAATTTCTAGGGAAACCCAAAGACAACAGGGGTTATGTGTGTGTAAGGATACTAGAGGAAATTTTAGCCTCTGACACCACAGCTGTGGCAAACATTAAACACAGCCTAACTCCTAGCCAGACAAACGTTAATACCTTACACTAAAGGCCTACCTACTTTAGCTCCTATTACCTGCTACATCATATACAACTTTCAGCACTAAATTGCATGTCATGCTAAATGGCAAGGAAAAACACAATCTGAAGAGAAAAAGCAAACATTAGAACTAGACTCAAATATGGCAGAACTTTGGAATCATTGGACTGGAAAATTTAAGTAACTATGATTAACATGCTAAAGAATCTAAAGAAAAAAGTAGATAATATGCAAGAATAGATGGACAATAAATTCAGAAAGAATCAAAAGGAAATACTAGAATAGGAAACACTGTGACAAAGATGAAGAATGCCATTTTGGGGCTCATCAGGAGACTGGACATGGCTGAGGAAAGAATCAGAGAGATTGAAAATAATTCACTAGAAACTTCCCAAACTGAAAAACAAAGAAAAAAGGAATTAAAAATGAACAGAATATCCAAGAACTATGGGACAATTGCAAGGTATAATATTTGCATAATGGGAACACCAGAGTAGAAGAAATAGAGAAAAGGATCAGAAAAAAATTTTGAAGTACTAATGGCTGAGAATTTTCTAAAATTAATGACAGAAACCAAACCGCAAATTCAGGAAGCTCAGAGAACAGGAAGTATAAATACCAAAAAAACTATACCTGCAGAAAACCAAAGACAAAGAGAAAATCTTGAAAAGAACTTGGAGGGGGAGGGGAACCTTATTTATAGAGGAGCAAGGATAAGAATTACATCAGACCCTCATCAGAAACCATGCGAGGAAGAGCCTGGAGTGAAATATTTAGTGTCGAAAGAAAAAACTACTAACCTAGAATTTTGTACTCAGTGAAATTATCCTTCAAAAGTGGTGGAGAGAGAGAAGCTTTCTCAGACAAACAAAAATATGGAATTTGTCATGAGCATACCTGCCTTGCAAGAAATGTTAAAAAATGTTCTTCCAAGAGAAAGAAAATGATAATAGGTTAGAAACTTGGATCTCCATAAAGAAAGGAAGAGCATCAGAGAAGGAATAAGTGAAGGTAAAATCTTTATTTTTTCTTAATCCAATCTGGTTTAATAGATAACTGTTGAAAGTAATTATAGCAATAATATATGGGGTGGATAAAGCTTAGGAATAAGAGAAGGAATGACAGCAATGGTATAGGAAATTGGAAATAGGAATTGTGAATATCCTGTTATTTGAAAGTGAACTTAGAGGAGTTGTAATTGTATAATGCAAACTCTTGGGTAACAACAACAACAACAACAACAAAAGAAAGATAAAGCAGTAGATATAATTCAGGCAATCTTATTTTATCTATTGCTTACACATGAAAAACACCTTTCATTCATGTGTGAGCTTTCATAAGAGCAAGCCCATGTTGGGGAGTGGGAAGATGGTTCAGTGGGGTTCTGGCTTTGGAGGGCCAGAGCTCCTGCCTACAAGTTCATCCCAGTGTCCTGAGGTGGTGTCACTGCACCTGGCTGGGCCATTTCCTCATTTGCCAATATGGACATAGCATTACCTGCTTCACAGTGCTGTTGTCCAGCTTAAATGAAGTAACAGATACTAGGATTCATTTTAATTCCCTTTTTATTTTATAACCTTTTTTGTTTTTAAAGAAAGTTACTTTTTCAGGCAAAGAGAAATCCTTAATAAATACGCACCAGATTTTATCTCTTTAATGGTTGTAAACAAATGTTAGTTATTACCTGTAGAATGATAAATATGGAAGCAATTTTAATGAAAGAAATACAATACTTTGTCTGAGGGTTTTTGCTGTCCCCACTCCCTCAGCTTTAGACTATAAATACCAAGGGTCCTGGGGTCTAATATTCTAGTTCTTGACTTTGCCTACACTACTAAATTATTCTCACATCTATATCTCTGGTGAAGAAAATTAGTAGGGAATGACCTGGAGTAGGGCTAAGCTGCTCTGTGGTTACCAACAGATTCGGGCACACAGAGAACTGCCAAAGGGAGGAATTCTGGAGATACCTAGAGATGCCTAGTACTTTAAGTCATAGTCTTGAGGAAGAAGTGATATTGTGCAAAGGAAATGTAGATACAAACCTGGTCCCACTCATAAGCAGGGGATATCAAGGTATCCTGATAGAATTGTGAAGAATAAGGGAATATCCAAGGCCAATCTCATGAAACAGATCTCAGGTGGGCATAGATATGGAGCCTAAGAGAGAAAAAAGAAGGAAGACTTGAAATACTTCTTATTTTGATTTTAAAGCTCATGTGTTAAAAAAAACCCACCACGATTTATGTTTTATTAACGAAATAGACACCTCATTTGATAAAATGCTGGAGTGACTGAAGGAAGTCCATGGTTTTTAGTGTTCAATGGCTTAAGTTATAGACAGTGATTATAGGAGAAAGTAACAGTCAGAGACTATTTTAGTTTGTTTCTATTGCTTATAAAAAAATACATGAGGCTATGTGATTTATAAAGAAAATGAAATTTTATTTCTCACAGTTTCAGAGGCTAGGAAGTCCCAAGTCTAGGGAACACATCTGGTAAAGGCCTTCTTTGGTGGTGACTTCAGTGATGGCAGAGAATCACACTGCAAAACTGCAAGAGCAGAGAGAGGGACAGACTCTTCATGTTTCCCCTTTAAATCCCTAAGAACCATGCCCCTGACCACCATTTTTAATCCATTCACTAGGGCATGGTCCTACAACCTAATCACCTCTTCAAGGCCCCACCTTTCAATTACCATAATAGGATTTCCCACCCTCAACATTTACTGTGGGGATTAAGTTTTGGGACATTCAACCCAAGGCAGGGACCTAAGAAGTAATTAAAAGCCCTGTCTAGGATATTCCCTAAAATCAGTGATGGAGTTTGGATGTGTTGTCCCCTCCAAAACTCATGTGGAAATTTGATCCCCAATGTTGCAGTGTTGGAAACTGGTTGAGTCTTGGGGGCGGATCCCTCATGAATGGATTAATGCTCTCCCTGGGGAAGGGGGAATTGATGAGTGAGGTCTCGCTCTATTAGTTTCCGTGAGAGCTCATTGCTTAAAAAGACCCTGGCACCTTTTCTCTCTCTCTTGCTTCCTCTTTCTTGCTTCCTTTCACCATGTGATCTGCTTGTACCCACCAGCTGCCTGCTGTTTTTCTGCCATGAGTAGAAGCAGCCTGAGGCCCATGCCAGATGCAGCTGCCCCAGAATCGAAAGCCAAATAAACCGCTTTCCTTTGTAAATTATCCAGTCTCAGGTATTTCTGTCATAGCAACACAAAACGGACTAAAACAGAAAATTGGTACCGAGGAGTGGGGTGTTGCTAAACAGATACCTGAAAATGTGGATGCAGCTTTGGAACTGCAGTAATGGGCAAAGGTTGGAGGAGTCTGGAGGACTTAGGAGAAGAAAAAAAGATGAGGGAAAGTTTGGAATGTCTTACAGACTTATGTGGTGGTGAGCAGAATGCTGATAGAAACGTGGACAGTAAAGGCCATGTGGATGATGAGGTCTCAGATGGAAATGAGGAACTTATTGGGAATTGGACAGAAGATCACCCTTGCTACACCATAGCAAGGAACCTGGCTGCATTGTGTCCATGCCCTTGGACTTTGTGGAAGTTGGAACCTAAGAGCTGTGAACCAGAGCATTTGGCCAAAGAAATTTCTAAGCAGCAAAGCATTAAGGACATTGCATGGCTACTTCTAACACCCTACTCTGAGTTATGACAGCAAAGACATAAGGTAAAGCCAGAATTTAAAAGGGAAGCAGAGCATAAAGTTTTGGAAAATTTGCAGCCTGGCCATGCAGTAGAGAAGTGGAGAGCAGGAGAAAAATGCAAGGGTGAAGCTGATAAACTGTTTGCTAAAGACGTTATCTTGGCGGTGAGGCAGCCAGATGCTAAGAACCAGGACAATGGGAAAAATGCCCTAAAGACATTTGAAAAGTCTGGAAGGGTGCTCCACCCATTACAGGCCCTGAGGCCTAGAAGGACTGAGTTATCCTGGAGGGCAGACCTGGGGCGCAGCTGCCCTTGGGATCCTGCTCCCTGCATCCTAGCTGCTCTGGCTGGAGCAGCCCCAAGTGTGGTTCGTGCAGCAGCCCTGGAGAGTAGAGGCCCTAAACCTTGGTGGTGTCCATGTTGTGTTAAGTCTGCAGGCCAGCAGGACATGCGAGCAGTGGAGGCATGGCAGCCTCCACCCAGATTCCAGAGGATGTATGGAAAAGCCTGGGGGCCCAGGCAGAGACCTGCCGCAGGGGCGGAGCCACTGCTGAGGCCATCTACAAGAGCATTGCTGAGCAGGAAAGAGGGGTTGGAACTCCCACAGGGAGCCCCCCCGCAGGTAAATGTCTAGTAGAGCCAAAGCAGCAGGACTACCATGGAGACAACAGACTTATGGAGCTACCAGAGTGGAACACTGGCCTGGAAAAGTTGCAGGCACCAGCACAGCCCACTGGGCTGCACCTGGCAGAGCTGTGGGAATGAGGCTACCTGATGCTTTGGGAGCCCAGATGCCCAATTGTGCCCAGGATGCAGGACTTGGAGTCAAAGAACATTATTTTGGAGCTTTAAGACATACTGTCTGCCCTGCTGGGTTTCGGACTTGTTTGGGGCCTGTTTTTCCTTTTTCTGGCCTATTCCTCCCTTTTGGAATGGGAATGTATACCCAATGCCTGTTCCACCATTGTATCTTGGCAGTAGATAAATTTGGTTTTGACATTTACAGGTTCACAGCTGGAAGGACTTTTTCTTTTGGTCTCAGATGAGGCTTTGGACTTTTAAGTTGGTGCTGGAGTAAGCTAAGACTTTTGGGACTGTTGGGATAGAATGATTTTATTTTGTATGTGAGAGTGACATGAGTTTTGGGGGGTCAGGGGCGGAATGATGGAGTTTGGATGTGCTGTCCCCTCCAAAACTCATGTGGAAATTTGATCTCCAATGTGGCAGGGTTGGAAACTGATTGAGTCATAGGGGCAGATCCATCATGAATGGATTAATGCTCTCCCTGGGGGAGGGGGGATTAATGAGTGAAGTCTCACTCTATTAGTTCCTGTGGGAGCTCGTTGCTTAAAAATACCCTGGCACCTTTTCTCTTTCTCTTGCTTCCTCTTTCTTGCTTCCTTTCACCATGTGATCTGCTTGTACCCACCAGCTGCCTGCTGTTTTTCTGCCATGAGTAGAAGCAGCCTGAGGCCCTTGCCAGATGCAGCTGCCCCAGAATTGTAAGCCAAATAAACCTCTTTCCTTTGTAAATTACCCAGTCTCAGGTATTTCTGTCATAGCAACACAAAACAGACTAAAACAATCAGTGAAAGGAAACATGGTGCTTGTGGGATGCTTTCAATTTTGTAAAAGGGGAAATCATCCCTGTCATAAATGAAGATCTAAATGCTGGAGCATGAAATAGCTAAAGCTTTGCCCAAGTGCTGCAGCGACTCCAAGGATCACACAATCCTCAGAAAGCACACAGTGATCCTAAACATTAGATTAGGTTCCTGATAAGGTATTTGCTGCTTTTTTAAAACAGCCTCCCACCTCTAATAACCACAGTCCTGTTCTCTCCTTTTGAAAGTTCAACATATCATTGTGATTGTTCTTTCTTTCTTGGAAAGGGGGGAGGGAGAGGGGAGTTAGTGAGAAATTGGTTAAGGGTCACAAAGAATGATTATGTTTGTAAAGATGAGCTTATTAATGATTCTGATTTGATCATCACATTTTGTACACAGGTATTGATATTCAACTCTGTATCCCACGAATATGTGTAATCTATTATGTTTCAATGAAAAAAAAAAATAAAACAGCTTCCCATACAACTGGAGTACTATTTGGACACAAGGCATAATGAGACTCATGGCATAGTACCCTTTATTGACAGTACTTTAAATTTCAACGTGCAAAGCTGTCCTCTGGGACTCAATTACAAGATTCTCTTCTGGAGGCAAAGAGGTCAGGCAGGGTGAGCTGCTGTGGTTAGTCTCCTGCTTCCTGTTTACATCTGAATACTTGAAATATAGAACAGATACAAAGCAGCCGGCGGGGGAGAGCTGGGGCCTGCCCTCCTCCATGAGGTTTTCTCAGGTTTTCTCATCATCACCTGATTCTGTGGGGAGGAGCGCGCAGCTTGCCGGCCGGCTCCTCTGGGGTTTCCCTTCTCATTCTCCCTGGGAGATCGCAACCCTCCTGAAAATTCAAAGTGGTTCAAAACCTTCTTTAAAAGTATTCTGCTTTTTTTTTCCACCAAGAGCCAAACAACCTCAAGTTGTCAAGCTGGCTCATGTATTGTCATCCTCTTTTCATAATGTCTTCTTGCTTTCCTGTGTCTTCTCTTATTTTAATCTCCTGCCAAAACTCAGATCTGCCAATTAATTCCTCCCTCACTTATTCTGTCAGCGAGCTTTTCTCTTCTTTGGTCTGGATGAAATCTAATTTGTATCTGAATGCAAATCTTGTAAAATATGCATTTTTCAGACCTCCCCTCCTGCTTATATAAACCCGATCTTGAAAAGTCAATTATCTCTACAAACTCAGTTCTCTATTTACAGCCTGAACCAATATGAACCAACATGCTGTATCATAACTGTTTTCCAAAAAAATGAAATATCAGTAGCTTGGTGGAGTATTGTTTTCCCATTCTGTCAGTTCAATCTTCTGATGAAGGTTTGATTTTATTTTTCCTGAACTGTTATCTACAGATTTAATTACAAGTGGATTCTGTATCATTTTCTTCTGCCTTGCTTGTGGTAGAGTGATGTTTGCTATCTGCAGCAATAAAACCACAGGAGAATTTTTTTTTTTCCTGCTTTGAACAGCAGCGAGATTAGGAAAGGAACCCACATACTTCCCATATCATATCTCAGGGAAAAATGGATGAAGGACATTTTATTAGACCAAGCTTTTATATCAACATTGGTACAGTATTCATTAGAAAGAGGATTTTTTTTAGCAGTGTTTTGAAGTTATTTCTTTCTTCATATGATGTTAGGGAATATATCACATGCTTAGGAAGCAGTGCTGTCTTCTCAGCTTTGTGAGCTACTGCTTTGGATGGTGATCCTAACAACATTTCCTAGTATATAAAGTATTAGTCAATGTGGGAAATTAGCAACAAAGACACTATTGTTGGCTTAACATTTCTGCTTGGTAGAAAGAGCAAAACACTGAGAAGATAGGAAATGGAATCTCTTACCTCTGTCAGTAAAAAATGGGTAGAACTTGGGCAAGATGTTAAACCTTTTGGAGCCATAGGTTCCATATCTGTAAAAGATTCCAGATTCCCAAGAACTCCAAAATTGTTTTGACATCTATTTTAAAGAGTTAAATTTGTTCCTCAGATCATCCACAGAGGATCTCTTGTTTGGTAGAAGACTTCAAAATGGCCTTATCTACCTTCAAATAAAAGTGCCTTTCTAGAGATATATACTGCCCAAATTTGGGGGAAATCCTTTCTCTGTGTCAGCCTGCTTCATTCTTTAACTCTCATTGAGGATGAAATTTATCTTTTATTAAGCGCAATGTTTAAATAATTCTTAAACATCACCATCTTGCTTTCAGCTTCTGTCTGCAGTGGAATGTTTCAGTGCTCTCAGCCTACAACTGAGCCTTTAGAGGGGATTTTCTTTTTTTTTTTTTTTTCCTTTTTTCGTGTCCGGCAACAGATCGCAACCCTCAGTGTCGCGCCCGTACCGGACCGGGACCGGCAACGGGATTGCAACCCTCGGCGCTGCGCCCGCATCTCGCTCAGCCAGTGAGCGGGAACCAGTCTGTATGTGGGATCCGAACCCTCAGTGGGAGCACTGCCGTGCCTCCAAGGCGGCGCACTGTAGCAGTGCGCCACTGGGCCAGCCCTAGAGGGGATTTTCTGATCATGGATCCTGGTGCTCTCTCATGATTTTTTTCCTGGCATGAGAAGGCAGGGTTGATAGTTTAAAGTTGAAGTCTATTTCCCTCCCCTTGTGCTTAAACTCATTAGACAGATACCATCCAAGGCAGTCTTATTTGACAAGCACCTCTCCCTCAATCGAGTAAGGGGGAATAACATTCACTAGGGCAATAGTTCCAATTTTTTTCTTCTCACAAACCCACTAACAGAATTTTGAAAGCTTACATAACTGCTCCTCCCAACATTTTGAAGCTGATACTCTATTTTTCAATTGAGTGAAAGTAGTTGAGAAGAATTGTAATTTCTTGTGCACTGCAAATGTTATATTACTCTCTTAAATGATTACAAATAGTCATTGTCACAGTAACTCCATCCAGAAGACAGGTTTTTTAATCATTTAGAAAGAATATCATGGTAGGAGCAAATTTTAAAAAAACAATATAATTTCAATTTATATAAACTTTTGTTGCAGAGACATATGGTAGAGTGATCAATAAAAGTATAAAATATGTTACATTGGAATAAAATTCTCTGGAGGAAGTGGAACAGAAATACAAGTCCAAGAAAAAATGAAAGGATGTAAAATTACTATTAGAGAAAGCTTATTTATCTTGTAAATAGATGATGAAGGGTATCAAATCTCCAAGGCATTTAGATTCCACTGGAAACATTTAAGAGAACAATAGAATCAAAATAGAATAAATAATTAAAATTTTTGATGAGTGACTTTGAAACATAAAAGGTAAAACCTTTTTTAGGAAATTTATCTCTTAATAAAATGAATAGGATTTTTTGCTAAGTTAGTTTATGAATTCGTAGATAAATACTGCTCATTGCTAGAATAAAATAGGGCTGAGCATCACTTTTATTTATATTTTCATTTTCTAGAGATAAGTGCCAAAAGCCATGTTTCCAGAAATAAACCCATAGGAACGGAGAGAGTTTTCTTATAGCGATGCACTGAATTTTTGAACTCCTTCCAAGTTATGCATCTAAATCAGATACTTGTATGAGTATGTCATTAAAAATTATTTTTAATATATCAGCTGATATATTAGGTCCTCTTTCAATTATTCAGCATTGAAAAAAAGGCAGTCTTGTCATTTGTGACAACATGGATGAACCTAAAAGGACATTATTATGCTCAGTGAAATATACCAGGCACGAAAAGACAAACAGTGCACGACCTTACCTATATATGAAATCTATAAAAATTGAACTCAGAAGCAGAGAATAAAATGGCGGTTACCGGGGGTGGGGCAGGGAATGGGGAACTTTTGGTTAAAGGGTATAAAGTTTCAGTTAGACAGGAGGAATAAATTCTGGAGATCTGTTGTACAGCATGGTGGTGGTAATTAATACTAATGTACAGGTTACTTAAAAATTGCTAAGAGAATAAATTTTAAATGTTCTTATCACAGAAATGATAAGTATGTGAGGTGGTGGAGATGTTAATTTAATCATTTTAAATGTATACACATATCAAAATATCATGTTGTCCACCATAAATACATAAAATTTGTCATTTGTCAATTAAAAAAGTAAATTTTTAAAACAAAGAGATGCAGATTATCTAGCCCAATCCCAGACTTATTAAATCAGAAACTCTGTGTGTGGGATTCAGCAATTTGTGTTTTAAAAAGTCCCCCAGGTGATTCTGATGCATTCTTGAGCCTGAGAATCACTGATCTTCAAGATAAAGTCTAAACTTGGGACCCTGGTATACAAGAATCGTTCCAGTCTCCCATGCAAATGAACCCTTTTCTTTAGTCATAACAATAGAGTATCCTCTCTCTAGTCTTTCTTTTATGGTAGTAAGATTTTTTGTTTGTTATAAAAATATATAAAAACAGATTTTTTTTCATGTAATCACGGTTTAATATATCCACCATTCTAGTGGTTTTCAAACTTTATCTAGTGAGATAATCCCTTGGAAAAACTTGTTTTAAATGCAAATTCCTGAAGCCAGCTTCAGAGATTCTGATGTTGTAAGTCTGGTTGGGGACTCGGAAGTGTATTTTAAAAACACCACAGCTGGTTTCTGATTATAGGCCAAATGACCACTCTGAGGATCACTGCTGAACACGAAAGAAAGGTGGAGCAAATTTAGCTCCTCTTTCCTGATGGCCATGTGGGTAAGTCTGCAAGTTTAATAGAGGACATCTGTGTATATGCTTCCCCCTTTCCCTACATGGGTAAGAAACTAATGCTAAGAAGACATTGTCCTTCAGCATTGAAATAATTTGTGAAAGTATCTGGCTACTCAAGCATATTGTCTGGACTTCATTTTATTTGCATTTGTTACAAAGCAATGGGGGAGAACATATGTGAAAAATATATTAAATGTCAAGAAAGTATAGCCTTGTTAAAAAACTTAAAAAAAAAAAAAGCAAGGTTTTTCTGTTTAGACTGTGTGAGAAATAGCTTTGGGTGATTGGAGTTGGTTCTTAAAGTCAAAATTGGTTTGTTTTGGAAACAGATCAATGAGTATAAGTTTATTTGATTTTTTATTTTTATTTTTGGCATATCCACTTGTTCCAGTATATTTTCAACCCTGAATTACCTTGTCATCTTGATAAAAATCAATTGCTTATATATATGTATGTCTATTTCTGAACTCTGTTTCATTGATTTATATATGCCAAATCTTTCCTGATGCCAGACTGTCTTGAATAAGGTAGATTTTTCATAATTCAGATAGTGTCCTATATATATTTTTTTTTCCAAAATTGTTTTGGCTGTTCTAGGTCCTTTACATTTTCATTTACATTTTAGAATCAACTTGTCAATGTATATAAAAACATCCTCTTGAGACTTATTGGCATGTTGAATCTATAGATCAAATTGTTTTTTTGTTTTTTTTTGTCTTTTTCCGTGTCCGGCAACGGATCGCAACCCTCAGTGTTGCCCCCGTTCCGGACCGGGGACCGGCAACGGGATCGCAACCCTCGGCGTTGCCCCCGCGCCTCGCTCAGCCAGTGAGCGGGAACCGGTCTGTATGTGGGATCTGAACCCTCGGGCGGGAGCGCCGCCACGCTTCCCAAGCGGCACACTTATCCAGTGCGCCACCGGGCCGGCCCA